>NC_140515.1:59312249-59465451 GCF_964339955.1 Pipistrellus hanaki
TGGTGTTTCTCTCTCTCTCTCCCCCTCTCCCTTCTCTGAAATCAATAAAAATATGTTAAAAGCTTAGCAATTATAAAATCTAGATGACAGGAATATGGATGCCCTCTGTACAATTGATTTATTTATTGACTGATTTTAGAGAGGGAGAGAGGGACATAGAAACATCAATGATGAGAGAGAATCACTGACCGGCTGCCTCCTGCACACCTCTCAGTGGGGATCGAGCCAGCAACACCTGGCAGGTGCCCTGACCAGGAATTGAACCGTGATCTCCCTGTTCACAGGTCGACGCTCAACCACTGTGCCACACTGGCCAGCCTTACAATTCTTTAAAGTTCTTTGTATGTTTTAAATTTTTCATAATAGAAGTCAGAGGGAGAAAAGTTTGCTAAACTGAATTCAATGGAAATCATTTACATAAACAAATACATATAAACAAAGGGTTGACCCTTATACTACTGCATTCAATAGTTTGCTTATTCCTCAAAATGACAAACTCCCATTCAGAGTTTTAACATAGTTCTGACCAAAGGTTAACTGATTATCCGACATGACTTTTAGATGAAGATCCGTAATGCTGATGGTTTCACAGCTCGTTCTCTCTCCCCTCTCTCTCTCTCTTTTTTCTTTCCCTCTCTCTCTCTCTCTCTCTCTTTGTCTCCCCCCCCCCCGCCCCCCCAGACCAGCGTCCCCTGGGTGCTCTGCTCTCAGCCTGTCAGCTCCTTAGATGCAATTACATTCCCAAGGAGCTTCGGTCAGTGTAAATGTAAGCCCCAAAGACAAAATCCCTCTCTTGCTCGCTTTCCCTGAGTGCTGAAAAGGGTGGAAAGGCAGGAGGGCTGTGGTATGGAGTTCACAAAGACGGAGGGGTGCCCGAGTCTCGGTGGTCAGAGATGGGGTCAGAAGAGGCCCACCGCAGCGCGTCTCTCAGCCCCCCTCCCCCAGACCCTGACCCACAACGGGCCAGAGGCCAGGGGAGGCCTGAAAGGCTATGGGCATTACCTCTGTCATCACCCTGGTCACTGCTCTGCGTTTCCTGTCCAACCTGCTTTTCCTTTGTGCTCATCTGGGGAGGGACGCTAGTTTTTTGTGTTTGTTTTGTTTTTTTCAATCTGGTTTTGTTTTGCCATTGCATTTATAACCTCAACACTCTCAGACATTCATTCCCAGGTCTTTATTCCAGAGAGCAGCACGTGGTTACATGCATGCCAAAAAGGACTTTGCTGCTGGTCAGTAGCATTTCCCAAAGGTTGCAGATAACATCTGATACCATCCTCTATGTTCTGTGTTTAGGAGACACTTAAAAGGCATTTCCCTGACACAGCCCCTCGGACACGTTCAGTAGTTACTACCTGAGCACAGATAGATACCTAAGAAGCAGGTATCTAACCTTGTTTGTTTAAAATAAAGAATGCAGGAGCCCTGGCCAGGTAGCTCAGTTGGTTAGAGCACTGTCACAATACGCCAAGGTTGCAGGTTCAACCTCTGGTCTGAGCACATTCAATTAGCCAATGAATGCACAAATAAGCAGAACAACAAATCAATGTTTCTTTCTCTACCTCTCCTCCTTCTATCTAAAATCAGTAAGTAAATGATAATAATAATAATAAGAAGAATGTAGTAAGTGTGCCACACAGTTCTTTTCTAATCAGGGAGCAATGATGCTCAGTGTTAATGAATCATTTGCTATCGTGACCAGCAAGCAGTTGCCGACGTGGCTAGCAGAGCACAAGTCCCAGCAGCTCACTAGCTGTGCTGGAGGCACTTTCTGTTACGGTCTCAGTGCTTCAGTGACCAGAGAACTGAAACAGGCTAGACACCTAACTGCTGGCTTGGAATGGAGACACCTTGGTAAGATCCTCTTCTGAATGCTGTGGCCGGAGCCACTCATTAGCAGGAAAAGAGGACGGACTTTAAGAGCTTGGATAGGCAACTCCAGAAGCAGTCAGGTGATCAGCTCTACTTCATGTTTCTACTTCCCAGTGTGTTTTCCGTCAGGTCCCTAAGCAGGAAGCACTGGGGCAAAATAACCAAATCACAAGCCCCAAGTCCTCCTGAAGCATGTTAGTCAAGGAGCCACAAATTCCTTCTCGTTTCCGCCGATCCCCACCCGCCAAAAAAGCCAGGTCTCCACCAGAACTTCATGAGCATCACTGGCACACACGCTCCCTGACCCCCTCGCCACAAAGAGCCTCAGGATCAGAGGGAGCCGAGTCCTGAGGAAACAGAGAGCCCACGTGCTTTCCGGGCCGCCTCTGCACGCCCGTCTCCCTCTGAAGAACAACGATTTAAGAACTTCAGGACATTTAACCGTTGCTGCCGGATACCCCGGAGCACGTGGGTGGTGTTTATTACTCAACATAAAGCACAGAAAGGCTACACTGTGTAAGGACAGGCACCTGCGAACAGCCTCTGCTCTGCCATCCCCACGGACCCCGGGAGGAGCCTGCTTCTTCCGCTCTCAGCCTCAGCTGGTTCCCGTCCGCCTCGGGAACACGCTAACACAGCTCGCAAATACACTTCTCCCCCAGAAAGAAGACCACAGCAGCCCACCAACACTGTCACCCTTCCCACACTTACCAGTGCCATAGGGAGGATGCAGCTGATGGCAGTGAGCATCAACGGCCTGAAAAAATACAGGTGGTAGTTTCAATTTTTATTTCGAATCTTACTTGCCAACTGCCTGAAAACTTCTAAGGCTACAGGAATGTGTCCATGGCTCAGCCTGTGGTAAGCCACTGTGTGGTCCAATGGTTCACACTCGGAGTCACTCACTGCGCACCCGAGACGGAGGAGGCCTGACTGTGGGAGCTTCCAGGACGGGGAGAAAGGGACGTGACAGGAAAGCCAGCCCAATGAGAGGGAGACGGAAGGAGCCAGGTCTGAGGGGACCAGGGATGAGGCAGGACGGCACTAAAGGGATAAGAGGAGAGACGGGGAAAGCAGAGACAAAGGAGTGACACCACCTGGAACGGGTGAAATCGGAAAAGACGTGGCGTGGTCCCAGCAGGCTCTGGCCTCAGGCACGGCTCCCCCTAATTCACCCGGAGCCTTCGCCTCCCCCACCCTCCGCGCCTCTGAAGCTCTCCCTGGCACATGATCGCAACTTCGCTTCCTTCCCCTTTTTCTGTAAGGGTCTCCATGGGGGAGGCTGACATGTCATCGAGGCACCTACATATTATACGTGCTCTTAAAAATCTATTAATAAACATAACAGGGTCTCTGACCATTAAAAAAAATTAAGACCTCATATAACTAAGTTTTTTATGAAAAATATAATAAAGCAAAAAATATGAACGTCACCATGCTTTGACCACAAGGGTACCTTTGAATTATGAGAAATTCCCAGCAGCCACACAGCGGAGGGTAAAGGGAAATCCCGGACTCATCCTCTCGCTCCAACGTCAGCTCGCGGCCACGCCGCCTGACTGACCTCCCCAGCCGCCCTCCAGGCTGATGTGCAGAACCCCGCTGGCCCCTCTTTTAGGCGCTTCCATGAAAACCCTCGGGAAGTAGTGAGTACAAAATGCTGGGAACAGCCCTTAGAATTCTAGGAAGTTTTCAGGGTGGGGGTGCCATATAAGCAAGATGACCATCATTTCTGCAAACTAAGGCCATGCCCAGTAACCACAGCCTACATAAAGGCACACAAGGATTGATATGCAATTAACTGCATACAGTAGGACTAAAAGCCAAGCTTCCCACCATGCTCCTACAGCCACAGGCCTATCCTGTCCAAGAATGGTATCAGACAACGCTCTGTCTCTGCCGGCTGCTGCCCCTGTGGGGGCACAGGAGCAGGAACACCAATGCCACCCAGGCCCCTTCCAGAGGACACTGAGGCCAGGCACCTCACTGACAGCCACAGACGCTTCAGACAGAGCTCGTGAGCACATAAGGCTGTTTCTATAACCTTTCTCTTTCTGGATGTGTCCACCAGAATGGCGGCTCCTAGAGGGTGGAGTTTTAAAATATATATTTCCATTTATTTCAGAGAGAAAGGGAGGAGAGATGGAAACATCAATGATGAGAGAGAATCTGATCTGCTGCCGTCTCAACACCCCTCCTGGGGACCGAGCACTAACCATGACCTCCGGCTCACAATCTCCTGCCTGGTCAGTTTGGCCACCCTGCTGGAATGCCAGCCCTTACACTAAACAAGGTGGCGAGTTCTGCCCCGGCTGGTTTGGCTCTGCCGCTAGCGTCAGCCTGCGGACTGAAGGCTTCCATGTTCGGTTCTGGTGAGGGACAAAGGCCAGTGTACACACGCAGTCCATGCAGGAGCCAACCAACTAATGATTCTTCTCATCATTGATGTTTCTACCTCTCTCCCCCTCTCCCTACCTCTCTGAAATAAATAAAAATCTATACTAATAAAAGGCTAATATGCTAATTAGACCGGATGACCTTCAGGTCGTCCTTCCTGACAAAAGCCGGGGCTGTGGCCCAGGAGAGGCCCAGGTGAAGAATTTGCATTTTATATCCTTAACTAAGTTCACATTTAAAAGTTTTTTATTGACTTTAGAGAGGAAGGGAGAGGGAGAGAGAAAGAGAAACATCCATGAGAGAGAATCATTGATTGGCTGCTCCTTGCAAACCCTCTCCTGGGGATTGAGCTTGCAACCCAGGCAAGTGCCCTTGACCAGAACCGAACTTGGGACCCTTCAGTCTACAAGCTGATGCTCTATTTACTGAGCCAAACCAGCTAGGGCTACCTCATGCTCTTTATTTTATTATTTTTTAAATATATTTTATTGACTTTTTATAGAGAGGAAGGGAGAGGGATAGAGAGCTAGAAACATCGATGAGAGAGAAACATCAATCAGCTGCCTCCTGCACACCCCCTTGCAAACCCTGCTCCTTGCAAACCCTCTCCTGGGGATTGAGCTTGCAACCCAGGCATGTGCCCTTGACCGGAATCGAACCTGGGACCTTTCAGTCCACAAGCCAATGCTCTTTCCACTGAGCCAAACCAGCTAGGGCTACCTCATGCTCTTTAATAATATTTCTCTCTCTCCCTGCCTTCCCCAACTCTCCAGGTAACCACTGATTTACTTTCCTTTCAATAGGCTAGTTGGCATTGTCTAGTTTCATATCATTGAAATCAGTGTTTACTCTTTGTCCTTCTGAATCCCTGCATGTGGCGTATTTTGTGATCAGTGATGCTTATGCTAGCAGTTCGTTCTTCTACACCGGTGGGAAGTGTTGTTCTACAGGCATACCACTACTTGTCCATTCGTGTCTGTGGATATTTGAGTTGTTTCCAGTTTGGGGCTCTTACATTAATAACTGCTACAGACATGTGAATTCCAGGACATAAAAACAAACGGAGGTAGGCCAAAGGCGTGTGAGGGCAGCCAATCATTTGAATCAGAAGCCAATGTTAATAAGAAGCAAAAAAGATCTGACTGCTCCACTACAGTGTCATAAAACTCACAGCTTCTAAAACACTCCCATCGAATTTACGACTGCGTATGCTCCCAGCCATCTTTAGTGCTGCTCCTCCTCAACACGGACTGAGAGCCCACTTTTACCTTCACCAATGACACACTGCCACCGGATCCACTGACTGTGGGCACAAGCCAGTGCCTCTGAGGCTGGTCACATCCTTTCCGCTGCCAAAGCCAGGACGCCCTCCGCCCTCCTCACTGTGGCACTGAATCCCTGCGCACATTTCCTGTCGTCCCCGTGAACACGATGGAAGCCCCTGGCCTCGCCTCAGAAGAGTCTGTCATTCCATCCGCACCACGTGTCAGAACTGCCAAAGCGAACCCTGCCTTGCCCCCAGCTGGGCGCACACATCCAGCAGGCACAGTGACAGCATGAAGCCCCGTGACAGCATGCCCTCCATTTACCAACCGCAGGGAGCGTGCAGAAATAGAGTTCTGGGCTAATTCTCAACTTCTGCATTTACTGACTGGGTTTACACAAGCAAATCAACAATAAACAACACTTAGTGAGAACAAAATATAACCAGACATTCCTGTTAGGTGCTATATGCCAAGAGGAAAATGAAGACCTTAGTTTCAAAGACTTCAAGCCCTGGTTTACAAACAACTCCTCTGCCATTAGTTCAAGTACACACCAAAGACATGCACACAGTGGTACAGAGACAAGAGTGTCGACTCTGCCTGGGGATCAGGGAGGGCTTCGTGGTAAAAGCAGTCAAGGGCCAATCTTCAGTTTCCAGCTTGGTGAATGGTGGTATCGCCAATTAGGACAGAGAATCCGGAAGTGGAGCTTAATAGCATTGGAGCTATTTCTTGTAAAAGATGCAAAGCTAAATACCGACTCTGGAAAATGATTGTGAGAGCACTGAGGAGACCGGTAAAAGCCTACAAAAGGGACAAATGAAAGTAGGGAGAGTAAGTACTGGCCAGAAAAGAGACAGCATGCAAGTCAAAGAGAACATTTTCCCAGATACAGGGACCACTCTTTGTTCAGTATTATAAGAACAGCTTTGTTCTCCTGTTAAAATATTCAAACAAACCTCTCACTCATCCTGCCTGTATTTTTCTCTTTATGGTTGGTAACTTGTGATTCTCACAGTAAAAACATTTCATGTTTATAAAGGTTTGTGATAGTGCAAAGACAATCGAACACAACATAAGCTACAAACTCTGACAATTCATATCAATCTCAGTATTCAAGATACAGAGCGGACACATTTCAGAAGGAGCAACGTAAGAAACTTCTTGCTGCTGAAACCGGTTTGGCTCAGTGGTAGAGCGTCGGTCTGCGTACTGAAAGGTCCCGGGTTCGATTCCGGTCAAGGGCATGTACCTTGGTTGCGGGCACATCTCCGGTAGGGGGTGTGCAAGAGGCAGCTGGTCGATGTTTCTCTCTCATCGACATTTCTAGCTCTCTATCTCTCTCCCTTCCTCTCTGTAAAATATCAATAAAATATACTTAAAGAAAAAAAAAAAGAAACTTCTTGCTGCCTCACTCTGTGCCCTTCTCAAATCTTTCCTCTTTTGGGCAGAAAAATCCAAAATCCTTTAAATTTTTCCTAAAGCAACAGGGGCAAAGACACACACACACACACACACACACACACCGTCGTCAACCAGAAATGTAGGAACAACAGCCGGGCTATCTGTCCCTGAATCTCCTTCCTGGTCCCAACTCAAAATGCCTCTGCCTCATGTTTACTTCTCTTACTGGTGGGCCAAGGAGAGGGGCCCGAGGCTCCGGAGGAAGGCAAAGGAGCCCACAGCACACGGCCCCACGGCTCCTTGCACCTCAGAGGCGGCAGCAGCATGCTGTCCAGACCTCCCTCCTCCACTCAAAGCACAACCCTGAGAAGGAACCAGAGCGAACATGTGACAACACCATTCCCGCTGTTCTGCTCTTGCCCTGCCTCCACCAGAACCAGCTACCTAAACACCCACGTGCTAGGTACTTGACATGCGTGATCTCCTTCAACACTGCGCAGAAGGCATTATCATCGTTATTCTACAGAGGAGAAACGAAAGTGTGCCGAGGTTGAGGACTTGGCCAAGGCCTGTCACACTGAGGCAGAAAGGGACCAGCCAAGGCTCCGGCCAAGTCCCACAGACAAAGGCCACAGCCCATGAACACGCTCACCATACCGCCACCCACGCTGCGACACAGAAACAGCACCTGCATGCCCGCGGGGAAACAGAAAAGGATGGTTCAGGACTAAGAGGGTGTACAATACGGCCACTTAAAGCAAGCCATGACAATGGAGTAAACATTGGGAAATATTGAAATACACATGAATTACATGCACGTAATGGTTACTATTGTAGAATGCGACGTGGACAAGTACAGGGATCTTCATCTGTTTTGTTCACAGCTATTTTTCCAGTGCTTGGCACAGAGTTGGTACCAATAACATTGGTTGAATGAATGAACTTAGCACAGTAATATTACCTATGAATATGGGCAATACCTGAAGGATAATAAACAAGGAAAAAACTTATTTTAGGTTAATGGAATTATGAATGATATTCTTTCTTTAATATTGCAGTAACATCAACAAAAACATTTAAATATAAATAAATCCAGGACCAGAACACAGTGTGGATTGATGACACAGGCTGACATGGTCCCTGAGGTGTGTGAACGCACAGCAGAGGGGAGCGGGCCTGACGCTGATGTGGAGCTTCTGTCCGGAGGGCGGGGAGCATGCTGTGTGTGCGCCAAGCGCACAGTGAGCACACACAGTCGATGATGACAATAACCTCTGTAAGCTGGCACGACAGAGACAGCTCCAGCACTAGGTGTACTCAGGCAATTCTCAATGTCACTCTGGACCTTTCCCATCTCCCTTCTAAAAATAAACTTACATATCAGTACCACACACCGCCTCCCAGACTACAGCATCATGAGTACAAAACACACTCACTAACAACCCACAATTTGGAACACCGGGATTTCATTTAGATTCTAAGATACAGGCATGCGGAGAAACCTGACATCAAGCCATAAAAATAGAAATCAGATGGCTGCTCACCGCATAAACAGTGTTACTATGCCCAGCTTAAAGACATTTCCCATAAGTAATAACAAAAAACACCATTGCTTAGTTAATTAATCACTATGTATCAAAATTCTGCTAAATCAGGACATTAAAAGTTAATAAATAAATTGAAGTCACTGTCAGATAGTATATAAAAAACATGGTGCCACTTAAAGAGAAAGGCTAAAAAGAAGGTACTTGGGCCGGGACCGGTTTGGCTCAGTGGATAGAGCGTTGGCTTGGGGACTGAAGGGTCCCAGGTTCGATTCCGGTCAAGGGCATGTACCTTGGTTGCGGGCATATCCCTGGTAGGGGGTGTGCAAGAGGCAGCTGATCGATGACTCTCTCTCATCGATGTTTCTAACTCTCTATCTCTCTCCCTTCCTCTCTGTATAAAATCAATAAAAAATTTTTTTTTTAAAAAAAAAAAAAAAAAAAAAAAAAGAAGGTACTTGGTGTTAAAAACATCAATAGCTCGCCCTGGCTAGGTAGCTCAGTTTGTTATAACATCATCCTGATATGCCACGGTGGGTTTTATTCCCAATCAGGACATGTACAAGAATCAACCAATGAATGTATAAATAAGAGAAACAACAAAGTGATGTCCTTTCCTCTCTCTAAAAATCTATTACAAAACAAACAGCCCGGCCAGTGTGGCTCAATGGTTGAACACTAACTTATGAACCAGGGGATCACGGCTCAGTTCCTGGTCAGGACACACACCTGGGTTAAAAGCTTGATTCCCAGTAGGGCCCTGCAGAAGGCAGCCAATCAACGATTCTCTCACCACTGTTGTTTCCCTCTCCCTCTCTCTCCTTTCCTCTCTGTATCAACAAAAATATATTTTAAAAATAAAATAAATTGGCGAGACCGGTTTGGCTCAGTGGTAGAGCGTCAGTCTGCGGACTGAGGGGTCCCAGGTTCGATTCCGGTCAGGGCCATGTGCGTTGGTTGCGGGCACATCCCCGGTGGGGGGTGTGCAGGAGGCAGCTGGTCGATGTTTCTCTCTCATCGACGTTTCTAGCTCTCTATCTCTCTCCCTTTCTCTCTGTAAAAAAATCAATAAAATATATTTAAAATAAAATAAAATAAAATAAAATAAATTAAAAATAAAGAAGAACATCAATTGCTTGTCACAAGTGACAAATGCATAGAAACCAGGATTTAAAACCGGGACTACAAAGACTGCAGGTAAGAGTGAGAAGCCCTGACACTCAGTGTGATTCATCCACAAAGGGGAGTGACGATGAACAAAGGATCTTAGGACATTTCCCAGCCATATTTTGCTGAATAACAAGCACCAGATTCTAAAACAAATTCAGGTAAGAGGGGGGCAGAATAGTGTTCTAGAGAACATTTTTCCTGCTCTATCGCAGTTAACACAGCAATGCAAAGAGCAGGAACTGTAGTAAAAATACGAGAAATCACCAGCTTCTTTCTCACGTCCTCTCCGGGGATAGTAGACTTGAGAAGAGCAGGCAGTTCGGTGCTAGGAGTTTAAAAAACATCTGTCCCTTCCTTCCAGCGGTAAAGACAGACACTGCACAACCTCCTTCCAGTTTATTCCAGTGCGGCTTCAGTGCAGCTTCGTCTCCCACCCCGCCGGAGTCACGTTCCCACCTCCTGCTTTCAACCCGCCGGGTCTGCATGTTACCACCGCCCTCCGATCACACCTCCCCGGTTCCTGTCCGCACACAGCTCAGAGCTCACTGCTCAGAGCCCGAGCCCAGCCACTCTCTTCTCCCTTAGTAAGCAATGGGGCAGGCCCCGCACAGCACCCTCTTCTGCCCACACCCGACGGGCTGCGGAGGCGGCGCGCCCCTGCAGCAGCACGCTGGTCCCCCAGGAGAGCCGCTCTGAGCAGCCCGAGAGCAAGGCCACAGGAGGCGCTGACAGCTTCAATGGAGGACAGATTCTTCTCGGCTAACTACTCAGTTGGGGTTCTTCTCCTTCAGAGACATCAAATCCCAAAGGAGTAAAAGGCTTAACTGCATGTTGGACGATGGCTCACACACAGGCAACTGCCACACACAAAAGGAGTCACACAGACCTGGACAGCAGTGACAAACTGGAGCCACGCCTCAGAGCCAGAGAGCTTTGTTCAGAGGCAGTCTTCCCAAACTGTAATGTTAAACACACATGACCCTCCCTACTGGCCCCAACTGCACATGAACATGTGGAAGAAGGAAGACCGCAGTGTGTCACGGACTGTCCACACAGTGCCATGACCAAGGGGGATCGGTCACGATCGGGGTGACTGATCCCCACAGGCAGGCAGGCGCGGAGCTGTGAACGCCATTCTGCCACCTCAGCACTTAGAGCATTCCCTCTGTCTCAAAATATTCATCATAGAAGTAAAAAGGCTCCTTTTTAGCCAGCCTGAGAGGACGATGACATGTGACTCCTTCCTTCCTTCTCTTTTTCACCGTGTAACCATGTCAGGGCTGCAACCTGCGGGCAGAGCTGGGCAATGACTCAGGCCACGCCCTGCTCTGCGCTGGGGCATGAGACCGGGGCGGCCTGCCACCCACCTCGCCCACGCACCTCCTTCATTAGGGAGCACGTGGTGTCGCCTGGCCTGGGCCAAGCTCCCAAACCACTCGCGCGTCCTGCACGGGCAGCCAGGCCACCGGAAGAGCCAGGCCCCGGGCCCGGCCCAGAGAAAGCGGTCTGAACGTGCGCCTCGGGGAGGCCTAGGATGGGGAAACCTGTGTTGCTGCATCATCTGCCTTCCATGGATTACTCTCCTTTCGGCCCCATTTTCCCTTAAAAAATATATATATGTGTGTGTGTGTGTAGCTATATATTAATTGATTTCAGAGAGGAAGGAAGAGGGAGATATAGAAACATCAATGATGAGAGAGGATCTTTTATTTTAATTTTTAAAAATATTCTTAATTGATTTCAAAGAGGGAAAGGGAGAGTTAGAAACATCAATGACAAGAGGGAATCATTGCTAAAACCGGTGTGGCTCAGTGGATAGAGCGTCGACCTGCAGACTGAAAGGTCCTGGGTTCGATTCCAATCAAGGGCATGTATGTTGGTTGTGGGCACATCCCCAGTAGGGGGTGTGCAAGAGGCAGCTGATTGATGTTTCTCTCTCATCAATGTTTCTAGCTCTCTATCCCTCTCTCTTCCTCTCTGTAAAAAAATCAATAAAATATATTTTTTTTAAATAAAAATAAAATTTAAAAAAAAAGGTAATCATTTACTGGCTGCCTCCTGCACGCCCCCTACTGGGGACCCAGCGCAACCTGGGCCTGTGCCCTTGACCAGAATGGAACCTGGCACCTTTCAGTCCACAGGCTTATGGCCTATCCACTGAGCCAAACCAGCTAGGGCCTGCCCCATTTTCTCCTGAACTCTTTCCTTGGGTCTTAACTTTCCTCCTCTCTTTTTACCCTTTCATCTCCATTCTAAGTTCTTTTTCCTTCTTTTCATGACCTTGAGGGCCAGAATATGCCTTTTCATGACCTTAGTCAAGGATGCACAGCAGGATCTAGGGAACCTAACTCACCAATAGCATCAGTTACTGTCCTCAACAGCTGACAAAACACACACTATCCAAGAAATTACTTACTACCTACTCTGGGTGCAATACTGACAGGAAGGAGGGGGCGAAATGTGCAAAGCGGTCCCTGCCCTCCAGGAAGCAACAATCTAGTTGGAGAGACCACGCGAACATCTGTGTAAAGGCAAACACAAGCCGTCAGGAGACTGCAGTGTGCAACCTCATACAAGGCTGTACCGTCTGGGCACAGACCAGCGGAGCGCCCACCACCATTTCTAGGCTCCTTAGTCAGGCTCGCCCAGAGCAAGCACACGCTGGCCTCTGAAGGAGCCCCGAGGGCACCACAGGGCAGGAGAGCTTTCTAGGGAGAAAGGCTTTTCAGAGGGCTGGCCCGGCCAGCCTCACAAGGGAGAATGTAAAATGAATTTCACGTTACATGTATTTTAACACACACACACACACACACACACACACACACACACTCTCTCTCTCTCTCTCTCTCTCACGGAGAGGGAGGTGCCTGTCCTCTCGGCTGTCTCCAGTAGGGCTTGCAATCAGAATTCCTATGCCTAGCTGGAAAGACTCTGATGAACTCAATGAGGTGACACTGGACCACTCCGTCACACACTTGACAATTCCCTTTCTCATTTCAAATACCAACGCTGTGTACGACCTGACAATAAGATTAAAGCATAAGAAGCTAGCTGACCAGCAGGGAGAGGTGTGCAGGTGAGGAAGAAAGAAACCGGCCCTCCTTTCTCCCTGGGCAATGCCCTCCAGAAGCAGAGTGCCAGCAGCTGTGGGAGGGCTAGGGCGCAGAAACCCCAAAGCCAGGGCTTCCAGTGGTCTCCGCTCTCCCGAGGCTTCGCTGAGCACAGAGAAAGGCGGCAATCGCTTCAGGGATGAGTCACACAAAAAGCCTAGCAGTCCGCCGAAACCGGTTTGGCTCAGTGGTAGAGCGTCCGTCTGCGGACTGAAAGGTCCCAGGTTCGATTCCGGTCAAGGGCATGTACATTGGTTGCGGGCACATCCCCGGTAGGGGGTGTGCAAGAGGCAGCTGGTCGATGTTTCTCTCTCATCGACGTTTCTAGCTCTCTATCCCTCTCCCTTCCTCTCTGTAAAAAATCAATAAAACATATAAAAAAAAAAAAAAAAAAAAAAAAAAAGCCTAGCAGTCAGCTTCTAGCTAGTGGCTCATAAACCCCTGAGGATCTAAATCCAAGGTTATTAGGCTTTGCTGACCACCTGGGGGGGAAATCCCTAACCTGGAAAACTATTACAAAAATCATACACAGCACACCTCAGTTGATTCCGTTTACCAATACTAACAAGAAGATTATTGGGCTGAAACCAAGCAATGTCCCTTTGACTTCAACCTCGAGCAGACAACGAAGTCCATAGAATAGCTCCCAAAAGAAAGCCAGTGAAACAGTAAAAGGAGAAAAATGTCCCCATTTTCACATAATGGGCAACACATTAAGGGAAAGAAACAAGCTGGGAGACTGTCTAAAGGACCGTAAAAGTAGTGCACGGTGTTCTATGTGAGCATCCTACATACGAGTGTAACATTACATCCAACAACATGTGCAGTGAGGACAAGAACCGGCTGAGGGGCAAGATGCTGAAAAGTATGCCCCTCGCCGGGAGGCTCAGTGGTTGGAGCATCACCCCAGGCACCAGGAGACTGCGTGTTCATCCCAGTCGGGCATATACCTAGGTTTGGGGCTCCATCCCCAGTCGGGGCGCATACGGGCACATATGGGAGGTAACCAATCGATGTTTCTCTCTCTGTATCTCTTCCTTCCTTCCTCTCTAAAACCAATAAAAATTTAAAGAAAGAGAAAAGTATGCTAGTTAAGTGTTAAAAATAAGATTCTTACTGGAATAACCAACTTTATTAATTCCTTAAAATTTCCGTATTAACAACCCCCTCAAATCAGTGAAATACAAGTTATGAGAACTTACTTGATTCTTAAAGTTATGGCTGTAAGATTTCTTCCAACATTAATCACCAGGATAGGAAACAAATGAGATCGTGAGCCCAGAGGCACTGATTATTTAGGGTAGGGGTGTCGAACTCAATCAGAGAAGGGGCCAAAATCTAAAATCCAGCCTAAATCGCGGGCCGAATGGTTTACTGAACAGTCATAAACTGACAATGTCATAAACTGACAGCGGAGTGCAGTGATGACAGCGCGGTGCGGGCCACATTGCAAGGCCTGGCGGGCTGGATTTGGCCCGCGGGCCTTGTGTTTGACACATGTGATTTAGGGAAACATTATCAGTGGCTCACAAGTGTTGTGTAGAAGGTGGTGATTCTGGTGCTTATCAGATTTACCCAGTAAAGTTTCATAAGACTCACTTTCTTAAACAGTGTTCATCCCTGCACTTCTGCTTCTACATATTTGTGGTCTGTCGTTCTTGAACCCACCCACCGCTCCTTGGTAATGCTTAGCAGTCTGAGAACCTGAGGGTCTTAGATATGCCCAGACCGGAAAACAAAGTGAATGCATCAAATGTGTCCAAATGATGCAACATATACTCAAACGTGACTTCAAGCTACAGAGCCATCATCGGCCTGCAGGAAAAGTGAGTAAACGGCAGCTCATGTTTAGCTTTAACTGGAGAAGGACAGGATCACACGTGCAACTGACAGCACTGCTCACCTTGAGGACAGAGGCCAGGCTGGTCATGTGCTCGTTGAGGGCGCCCTCGGACTCCTTGTAGGTCAAGCAGGTGAACTGGTACTCCTCAGGGTCGAAGGCGTCGGCCCCCTGCTGCTCCACGTCGCTGGCAACGCCCACATAATAGTCCTCTATGTCCCCGGGGTCCTCGTCCTCCTCCTCCTCTTCACAATTGGGGTCATAGTCCTCTTCATTGCTGTCAGACCCCTGGCTATTCATGTCCACCGACATCTTAGCATCCAGCCTCGATGCAAATCCGGAAAGCAGGGTTTTTTCCCCTCCCCCCCAACTTTACCACTTTCTCAAATGCATTAGTGTTTTTGTCTTCTAAGGAAGAAAAAGAAAAAAAGTGTGTTACTTCACTGTGAGAAATTGTAACAGAAGTCATTCAAGAACCAAAATGGCATAACCCTGACTCTACCCCTCTATAACCTATCCCCAAGGGATAGAGAGTTAGAGACATTGATGAGAGAGAAACATCAATCAGCTGCCTCCTGCACACCCCCCACTGGGGATGTGCCCGCACCCAAGGTACATGCCCTTGACCGGAATCGAACCCGGGACCTTTCAGTCCGCAAGCCGACGCTCTATCCACTGAGCCAAACCAGTTTTGGCTAGAGCCATGTTTTAATGATAAATTTTTAAAAAAACCAATGAATCTAAGTTTGATATTAACTATAAATGCCCAATTTTAAAAAATCACAAGAGGACAATAAATAGGATACTTGCAATTTCACTTTTAACAAACTGGTTTATATGGCAGAACCACCAATTCACAACTGAACCTACTAACTATGGTATTTTTCCTTTAGAAGAAAAGTTAATTTCTAAATTAAAAATACCTGTAGTCCTCGAAGATCTTTCAGGAAGATGTTACCCAAATATTCTGTCATATAATTTCCATCTGAAATGAAAAGAAAATTCTATTTATATATTTTTAAAATGATACCCTAGTTTTGCAAATTTATTTTTAAAAAGCAAAGATTTTAGCCCTGGCTGGTTTGGCTCAGTGGATAGAGCACTGGCCTATAGACTGAAGGGTCCTGGGTTCTATTCCAGTCAGGGACATGCAGGAGGCAGTTGATCAATGATTCTCTCTCGTCATTGATGTTTCTCTCTCTCTCTCCTTTCCTCTCTGAAATCAACAAAAATATTTTTAAAAATTAAAAGTAAAGACATTTAAAAGGATAAGCAACAAGGGACCAGAGTACCTATGAGATTACAACTGACCCTTGAGTCTGAACTGCCCAGGTCCACTTATATGGAGTTTTTCAATAAATACTGTAAATATGTTTTCCTTATAATTTTCTCTAGCTTACTTGATTATAGTAACCTATATATATATATATATATATATATATATATATATATATACACATATACACATGTAAAAGTATATATACATGCTAAGTGTCCATCTGACTGGTTGCTATAATGTGCGCTGACCACCAGGGAGCAGATGCTCAATGCAGGAGCTGCCATTTACAAAGAAACAGCACCGCAGACAAAGCAATACTCAGCTTCCCCCAAGTGGGCCACAGGCCCCACCACCACCCCAGAGCGACACCACCGAATCGCACACAGCCAACGCTGCCAAGACCCCATGGCACAAAATGCGGCCCACAGCCCAGCCCAGCTTGCAAATGGTCGCTGTGGGCACCAGGTAATGACATCACGTAGCAACACCAGCTTCCTCTATCTAGCGACCAGCCTCCTTGGAGTTCCTTCAGCCCAGGAACACAACTTGCTTTACAGCCAGGTGGAAACATTTTACACTTTAACCAAATGTCTGTGAAGTGTTTTTCCCATGCCTCATCTCATTTGATCCTCACAGAAGTCCTGGAGAAGGTAGATAATGAGACTCAGTAGAATCCTATTTTCATTTCATTAGCCGAAAAATGATTTAGAAAGTTTAGAAACTTGACCCGACTGAAAAGAAGAAACGGTGGACGCTGAAATGACCATGTGGGGAGTGGACCTAAGAAGTCAGTCGGACAACCTTAGTGCTGCTCAGCCTGGCCTTGCCTGAGCGCAGTGACCACCAACGGGCAGCTCCTGTGCTGAGCGTCTACCCCATGGTGGTCACTGTGCATCATAAAGACAGGTGGTTCCCCTCTTTGGTCGATTTGCATATTAGCCTTTTATTATATAGGAGGATGTTGTATAGGATGTCTATTTCTTAATCCTTTAGGATTTCTCGGAAAACCAGAGCTTACAACTTTCAAACATAGACAGGCAAATATAAATTAAGTGAAAACCAAAGTCCAAACTACAGTGGATGATTATTTTCAAAATAGTAGAGGAACGATTGACTTTAAAAAACATTTTTTCTTTACTTGTATTTTTACGTAAGGCTAGAGGCCAAGCATGCACCAAATGATGCGTAAGTAGCTCGCTTCCACTTGCCTCAGCTGGCCATCCCGCCCACTGCGGCTCACAGCTCCTGCTGCTCGTGGTTCTCTGCCACCAGTCACACTCACTCACTCACTCACTCACACACTCTCTCTCTCTCTCTCTCTCTCTCTCTCTCACACTCACACACACACACACACACACACACACCCTGCCGGGAGCCACTGCTCCTTTGGTCAGGAGGGCGTCACAGCCACAGACCGTTTATGTAAGATATGGCTCACCAGACAAACAACCTAGGAATATTGCCCCTCTCTACAAAATATCACTACCAATAGCAACTCTCGTGCAATGAGAGCCAATTACAAGTCAGATGTATTCTCAGTAAAGCTTCACAACCCTACAAAGTGGCTTTCATCTCCTTACCAATGAGGCCTAGTGTGACTCATAACTCCATTCTTTTTTAAAATATATTTTCATTGGCCGAAACGAGTTTGGCTCAGTGGATAGAGCGTCAGCCTGCGGACTGAAAGGTCCCAGGTTCGATTCTGGTCAAGGGCAAGTACTCTTGTTGCGGGCATATCCCAAGTAGGGGGTGTGCAAGAGGCAGCTGATCGATGTTTCTCTCATCGATGTTTCTAACTATCCCTCTCCCTTCCTCTCTGAAAAAAATGGGGAAAAAAATATATTTTATAAATATATTTCATTGATTTTTTACAGAGAGGAAGAGAGAGGGAGAGAGAACCGTGGATCAGCTGCCTCCTGCACGCCCCCCACTGGGGATCACGCCCACAAGCGGGGCATGTGTCCTGACTGGGAATCCAGCCCTGACCTCCTGGCTCATAGGTCAATGCTCAGCCACTGAGCCACACTGGTCAGGCCCCCATCCCTGGTACAGTTAGCTCCAGAATCACAACACAAAAGCATGCTTTTCCCTCCTCTGGAATTCCTTCCCAGGATCTGGGCTCAGAGGTCCGGCAGGCTTTGGCGGTGTCCCCTGTACACCCTGACCAGCTGGTCTAAGCTGAGACCCTTTCCACGCAGGGTAGGCCACTCCAACCAACTGAGCCACCGGGCCAGGGCAGTTTTTAACTTTCCGAAGTTAAATATCCCTATTCTACTTGAAAGAGTGCTGACAACCCTCACAGGGCCAGTATGTCACTGCCTCGGGAACAGAATGGATGACAACTTCGATTTCCTCGGATGTTAAATATTATCCCGACATCCTAGACAGAAAAGTAGTAAAACACGTTATTTTCCCCAGAGCCAAAGCCCTGGACACCCACCCTGGGCTCAAGGGTCCGGAAGTGCACAAGAACAGAGGCTGGGGGGGGACGACACACACGGTATTTTCTCCAGACACAGCACTGGGCCCGGAGCGCCACTCACCAAGCTCGAATGGCCGAGGGCAGCGACTGGGCACAGAAATGTGAACCGACAATTAGTTCAGAAACTCCGCTCGGTGTCTCGTCCGGTCAAACACGGCAGCTGCTTTGCCACGCAGGGATGCTTAATTTTAACGTAAAAAAAAAATAAAT
Source organism: Pipistrellus hanaki (assembly GCF_964339955.1). Taxonomy (NCBI): domain Eukaryota; kingdom Metazoa; phylum Chordata; class Mammalia; order Chiroptera; family Vespertilionidae; genus Pipistrellus; species Pipistrellus hanaki. The sequence continues at coordinate 59,330,820 of NC_140515.1, forward strand.
AAATTTTAAAACTTGGTTTTTCAGTCGCCCCGGCCACAGGACAAACGCTCAGTGGCCGCACGTGGCTGGTGGCTGCCCACGAGCGGCAAAGGGACAGACGCAGCGGGTCCAGCGGGGCTGAGCGACCATCGGCCTGAGGGGCCGGCACCCGGGCGGGCCGCCTGTCCGGCGGGCACGGCGGCCACACGGCCCGTCCCAGGCGCCGGCGAGCCACGAGGACACGGCCCCGCGCGCCGGGGGCCCTTCCCGGCGGGGCGGACGTTAGGAGAGCGGAGCCCGGAGGCGGCGCGGCCCCGGCGCCCGTTGGGGAGGCCCCGGCGCCGGGCGCTCAGCGGCGCTGGCCTCCGACCTCTCCGCGACGGCGGCGCCTCGAGGGGGAGAGACGGCCGCCCGCCGCCCGCCGGCCCCGCACGGCGGCGGGAGCGGAGCCCGGCACCGGCGGCCGGGCGCTGGGGCCTCGCGGGCGGCGAAGGCGGAGCCCCGCCGGGCTAGGGCGGCGCGCGGAGAGCCCAGCCCGCCCGGCCGCCGGTAAACAAGGCCGCCGCTCCCCTCACTTACCGGAGCCGCGGCCCCGCGGCCGCTGAGCCCGGGCGGGCCGGGCCGGGTCGAGCCGGGCCACAGGGAGCTGAGCCGGGCGCGGCGGCGGCGGAGGCGGCGGGCCGACGCCGGTCTAGGCCCGCGCTGCTTCCCCCGGCGGAGCGGTCCCCGCAACTCCGGAAGTGCTCGGCGCGCTTGCGTCACTTCCGGCTCGGGGTCGGCCCGCGGTCGCCGGGGTCGCAGCCGGCGCCGGGGAGTGTGACCCTCGGCCGACGCTCGGCGTGGCGCGTCGCCGGGCCCCGGAGCCCGCCGCGGGCCCGCCGCTCCGAGGCCGCGGGGAGCGGGGAGCCGGGAGCGGGTTCGGCCCTCGGCAGCGTGTCCTGGCCCGGCTTCCGGCCGCCCGCCGCCCGCCGCCCGCCGGGGCCTTACCCAGCGCTGGCCGGACAGACGCCTCTCTCTCTCCGCCGTTTGTCCGCGGGCGTTGGGTGCGGGGAGTCCGGGATGCAGGACTGTTATTCCTCGCGGGGCCTGCGGGTCGGCGTACCAGGCCACCGGGGCCTCCGCTGAGGCCGTCGCCTGGTGGCCCCCGAGCCGCAAAGTTTCTGCGCGCCCCGATTCGCGATCCAGTTATTTCGTTTCCCATTCGCCTTACGAAACTGAATTTTTTTGTTTGTTGTTTTGGGGTAGTTTTTTTTTTTATAGCAAAGATGGAGATTTATTGAAGAACAAGTACAGACTCCCATGTGGGGAGGGGGAAAGAGTCCCCCAAAACTGAATGCTAACTGGCTGGCTGCACCCCCCGCCCCCCAACAATGTAGCAAGAGCCAATTGGGACTTGCACCTTCCAGGGCCTGTGGTCGCCGTTATGGGGGGGACCTCTGAGGCTCGCTCGAGTGGCTGCGCTGGCGGAAGCCAGAGATGCCTGGGCTGGGCAGGTCCCTGGAGAACCCTAACCATTTCCGTCCAGACACGAGTTGTACACGTCCTGCTATTTGAGATATTCATGTGTGATGGGCTCTCTCATTTAGTTCCTGCTTCTTGTAGGTACTCATGTATATTTCTTACACATGAGCTTCAACTTTCATTTTAACTCAAAACATGGGCCGAAATCAGATGCAAATACTTCCTCGAAAAACTCCAAATTTAATTGGAGTAATTAATGGTAGCGAGTATGTTGATTGTAGGATTTTCTGATGGACTCCTCACTTGTATATTAGCAGCATAAAAGTCTATAATCCAGTGTACTGACTAATTTGTTTTGAGAAAACAGTCCTTTGTTAGTTTAATAAGTAACAGATATTGTACAAAAGCATTTATTGACAAGAAAAGGTATTTTTTTTAAAATACTTTATTGATTTCAGAGAGGAAGAGAGAGAGAAAGAGAGAAACATCAATGATGAGGGAATCATTAGCTGCCTTGCACACCTTCTACTGGGGATGGAGCCTGTAACTGGGCATGTGCCCTGACCAGGAATTGAACTGGCAACTCTTTGTCCCATGGGATGATGCTCAACCAACTGAACCACACTGGCCAGAGCTCAGGGACCTTGTCTTAGCTATTCTTTCTCCCTTCTTGATGTTTCTATCAGCCTCAGTCCCATCTTAAAAAAAAAAAAAAAAAAAAAAATACCCTAGAGTCTAAAGTCTCCTTTAATTCTTTGTTCCTTTCCCTTCCCTACCAAGCTCCTTGACCCAATAACTGACTCTCAGGGCCTCTCCTTTAGCATCAGATCGATCATGTGTCAACACTCCTGGCAAGCTTCTTCTGAGTGTCACCAATGGCTGCTAGTTAACCCTAATGAGCACTTAAAACTCATTCGTTTGACCCAGAATTTGATCATTTCATCTCTTGGACTCAAAGGCACCATTTTATCTTCATTTTTCTCCAAAATTCTAGTAGCAGCCTCTGCTCTGGGGCTCCTCGCATGCTGGCCCCTCCCCCAGGGGTTGCATATATCTCACGCTGAAGCCTTCCTGGCTCCTGGCTCTGGCCTTCACCTCTCCTGGTCCGCAGGCTCCGCATGTGACATCAGCCAGGTGTCCCCTGGGCACTGCAATCGCAGTGTGTCTGTAACCCGGAATCACTGCAGGGTTCCTGGTAATGCCTCCGGGTCCTGGCTCCTTTCCCATCTGCCAGGACCTCTGCCTCAGTTCCCGCCTTTACCGCCTCTAGCCCGGACTGCTGCGTTCTCTCTCAACTGGTGTCCCTGCTTCCAGTTCCTCCCAAAACAGACTTATCCATCCAAAATGGATTTTCTAGAACAGATTGGATCACGTCACTACTGGTGCTTAAAAGCTCTAAGTGATGAGACCTCCGGAGGGGGACTTACCAGGTCACCTTGACATTGAGGTACCTGCTATAGAATAGGGGTATAACTACTGTCCACAGCTTTTTTTATTTAAAAAATTTCACACATAGAGAAAAGAGTAATATGATGAATACCTGGATTCTGTGCACCTAAAGTCAATAAGGCAAAACATTAGCATAATCCTTAACTTCTCTCTCACATACCTTTTAGTCTCTTCATTAACAATTCCTTTAAGTTCTTTCAGAATATACCCAGTATCCACATACTCCTCCCCGCTTCCTCTGCTATGCTCCCTGATCCAAGCCAGTACAGAAACGAGCCTTCTCAAAACTTTCTGCTTTCTCCTGGCTCCCTTACCCTCGCCCAGCACTTAGAGGGCTCCGTTAACTCACCAGTCAGGCTGTCCCTCCCTTGCTCAAAGCACCCGAATGGTTGCCATCTCCTTCAGAAGAGAAGCTGATGTCCTCACAGAGACCAAGTCAGCTTTGTGTGCTACCCTCACCGCTACGTCTTGGTCAGCTGCCGTCTCATGCTCTCCCTCACTGCTCCAGCCCTCAAGGCTTCCCTGCAGTTCCTGACAGGACAGGACAGACCATCTCAGGGTGTTTTTTTTAAAATATATTTTATTGATTTTTACAGAGAGAAAGGGAGCGGAATAGAGTGAGAAACATCGATCAGCTGCCTCCTGCACACCAACTACTGGGGATGTGCCCGCAACCAAGGTACATGCCCTTGACCAGAATTGAACCTGGGACCCTTCAGTCCGTAGGCCTAGGCGCTATTCACTGAGCAACACCAGTCAGGACATATCTCAGGGCTTTTGCATGTATGGCAGGTCCCTCAACCTGCACCCCCTTTGTCCGGACCGGACGCACTCCCTCGCCTTCCCAGGTCTTGAATCCAGCCACCTTCTCGGTGAAACCCTTCCTTACGCCCCTCATCCACGTTGTAATTACTCTGCCTCCCCCACCTCTAACCCTCTCTCCAGGCTTAGGCTTCTCCATCGCACAGCAGTCACACTTGTGATTCACTATTTTTCACCTATTTATCTTTGTTACGCCCTCTAAGCTCCACAAGCAAAGGGACTCCCCGTGGTGCCGGGCACACCGCCCAGCGGACGCGGTGCCCGCGGGGTGGAAGTCCGGGAGCCCAGCAAAGGCCCGGAAGACCCCGAACTCGGTCCATTGGCCCGCCCCGTACACCGCCCGGCGCCACCCCAACGCCCGCAGGCCACGCCCACGAGGGCGGGGCCTCTCCCGGAAGCGGCCCGGCGGAAGCAGGCCGGGCGGCGTGGGCCCGCCCCCGGGCGGCCCCGGCGCCGGCCCCGCCCACCCGAAAGTGGGTGAAAGGGCGGCGGCGCGGCGGCCGGGAACGTCCTGACAGGCAGCCGGACCATGACGGACCAGGCGAAGGCCGTCAGCCCGCTCAAGAACCTGCTGGCCGGCGGCTTCGGCGGCATGTGCCTGGTGTTCGTGGGGCACCCGCTGGACACGGTCAAGGTGCGAGGGGCGGGGGCGCGGCGGGGCGCGCGGGAGGGAGGCGGGGGGCGCGGGGGCGGGGGCGCGGGGCCGGGCAGGGGCCGCGCGCGGGCTCCGGGGAGCAGCCCGGGGGCCTCCGGGTCGCCCCTCGAAGGGCTGGGGACGCGGTTCCTCGTGCGCCTCCGGCCGCGCCGCGTGCGGGCTCCGCCGGGCGGGCCGGGCCGAGGCGCTGGGTCCCGCAGCCTCGCTGACCTTGGCCTCGGCTCCGGCTGCGGAGGGCGCCGCGCCTCCCGGGCCGATTCCAGCAAACGCGGCCGCCGCCCCGCGAGCGCCCAGGCGGAGGCACCCCTCGCGGCTGGGGGAGCGCCGACCCGGCAGCCGGAGGTCGGCGTGGGGTTCGGGTCCCAGCACAGGCCCGGCTTGCGGACTCATCCCCGGGGGCGGGGCCGGGGGCAGCCGGTGCATGGTGCTCTCATCGCGGATGTTGCTCTCCATCCCTCTCAGAAACCAATACAAATACACTTAAGCCCCGGCTGGTGAGGCTCAGTGGATAGAGCGTCGGCCTGCGGACTGAAGGGTCCCGGGTTGATTCCAGCCAGGGGCACATGCCCGGGTTGTGGGCACATCCCCAGTGGGGGGCGTGCAGGAGGCGGCCGATTAATGATTCTTTAATCATTGATGTCTCTCTCTCTCCCCCTCTCCCTTCCTCTATGAAATAAATAAAAATATAATCTATATATTTAAAATAAACCAATAAAAATATACCTTAAAAAAATAGAAAAAGAGGCCCGGTCATTCTAGGGATGGCTCTGAGGCAGAGCGCCCCATTACCGCCTCCTTCCACCTTTCCCTTTGGGGGGGGGGCTGTGGCCACCTTCAGCCTGTCGCCCATGTTGGCCCCCGGGGAAGCGATTATGTCCCCAGAGGCTGAGCCCCTCTCCCCCGGGAAGCCACCAGAGGTCACGCTGGGACTTGGCATTCCCAGTTTCATCCTAGTTTCTCACCTCTTTCTGGGCGCTCACTGGGAGGAAGCTGACAGCTGGTGGCCAGGATGCCCTTGTGGGAGAGCTGAGTCTCAGAGCAGGACCCTGGTGCAGGGGTTTTAGAATTCAGCTCCGGCATCTCACAGGGAGATGGCTCTGGGGCACGTCCTGTTGGCAGGTTTGACAGCAGCTCTTCGCTGCCTTTGACCGGGAGAGCTGGAGTCATTCTGTGGCAAGACCGGATTACAGCAGCCTGTCCGGCGCGGGCATGCGAGCCGGGCACGGAAGCCAATGTTTGCTCCCCCCGACCAGGGAGGCTCCGGTGGTTGGAGCATCCAGGCCCGTGGCCCAGAGGGTTGTGTGTTCAATTCCTGGTCAGGGCACAAGGCCCAGGTTGCAGGGTTATCCCAGGGGAGCCCGTTCAGGAGGCAGCCAATTGGTGCTTCTCTCATCGGGGAGAGAGTTGTCTGGCCCCTCTTCCTACTTAAAAAAAAAAAAAAAAAAAGTACAGGTATACAGCAACATAACCCAACATCTGTGTACCCTACAAAGCATCACCCCAAAAGTCTAATTACTGCCCACCACCACGCAGGTAACTCCCTTTAGCCACTGCACCAACTCCCCCTTCCTCTGGTAACCACCGATCTGTGTCTATGAGCTTTTGTTTGTTTGTTTATTTTGGTTTTGGTTTTGGTTTTTTAGATTCACATATAAGTGAATGTCTCTTGCCACATCCCGGGCATGTGCCCTTGACTGGAGTCAAACCTGGGACCTTTCAGTCTACAGGCCGATGCTCTACCCACTGAGCCAAAGCAGCTAGGGCTTCTATTATATATTTTTTACATCTTATTTATCCATTCATCCGCTGATGTGCACTTAGGTCCCACAGTATCAGTGCCACGACATACTCTTTGATAGAAGGAGTCACTGAATCTGCCCACAGTCAAGGGGAGGGGGAATTGGGATTTACCTTTTGAAGGGGAAGAGTATCCAAGAATTCGTGGACCTGATTGGAAACCACTAAGGTAAGGATGGGTGAGGACAGAGAGGGGAAAATACAACAGGATTCTGGAAGCATCTTGAAGGACCACTCCAACAGACTTGTACTCATGTGATAAGAGCAAGAAGAGCAACAGGAAGCCCTAGCCAGTGTGGCTCGGTGAACAGAGCGTTCGCCTGTGGACTGAAGGGTCCTGGGTTCAATTTCGGTTAAGGGCACATGCCTGGGTTGTGGGCTTGATTCCTGGTGGGGGGCATGCAGGAGGCAGCCAATCAATGGTTCTCTCACATCATTGATGTTTCTATCTCTCTCCATCTCCCTTTCTCTCTGAAATCAATAAAAAAATTTTTTTTTTAAAAAAAAGGAGGATGAGGACCAAGAAAAATGAGGTTAAATCCACCTCCCTCCAAAATGCCCTTGTTGAGCACCTTATGCAATGACTAACATGCTGCTCCATGTGGTGCCTAGGGCTTAGCTTTGCATCAGCTAGTTCCTGGCATGTCACTTGACCTGACTAAATCCAGCCTTATCTAAAAGCTGGGAATACCTATCCCATTGGGTCATTGTGGGGCACATTAGGTAAGAAATAAATGGTGCAAGTAAGTGGGTAGAGCACTCAGAGGAACTGTCCCTCTCTCTAAAAGCACGCCACTACTGACTGGTCAGTTCAGGGTTTGAATAAACTGGAGAAAAGACAAGTCTGAATCCAACAGGGGGAACGAGGCAGTTCTGAATCTGGGAAATGACTGTATTTGAACTTCTGATTTCAGGTCCGACTGCAGACGCAGCCCCCGAGTTCGCCTGGGCAGCCTCCCATGTATTCTGGAACCTTTGACTGCTTCCGGAAGACTCTTATGAGAGAGGTATTGTATGTTGGTGCTGGGCAGCCCTACTCGGAGACACATTCACAGGGTGGGTTTGTGACTCCTCCGGGTAGGTTTACTCTGTGTCCTGCCGAAGGCCGAGCCCACAGCGGTGCCCTCTCACCAAGCCCTCCTATTGGCATCGCTCGGGAGGCTTTGCTAGCTCCGGTTCCAGTTTTATATGGGTGACCGAAGCATAATTGGAAGGCAGAATTTGGAGCACAGGAAATTAACGAGGAGTAATTGGAGTGGGAGAAAATGGTGCCGCGCCAGCACTGCCCAGGGGGGAACCTGAAGGGGGCAGTAAAGGACTGAAGAAGACAGACGAGAATAAAGCTGGGGCTAGGTGGGACGCTGCCCTCTGATTAGAGAGAGAGCTCAATGGCCTGCAAACCGAGTCTTTATAGCCGGATCCCAGGAGGCACAGTAAGGGCGTGGTCAAGATGTTTACAATGTTCTCGCGGTTTCGAATCTACTGCACCAGTTAGATGCACCTGAACTCTATCCAGCCCACATCACTCAGCCTCCTGAGACCACAGGTTCGGACCATAAGGGCAAGCTTACAACCACAGCCTTTGGCTATAATTGTGCTGGGACTTGCCCGTGGCTTTGCCACGAGAGGATCCTGCCCTCTCATTAGTCGGAGGCTTTTACCTGTCCAGATGCTGTAGCCGCCTCCACAGAAAATACAAACCTGGGTCAGTCAGTTTGATGGGGGTCGGTGGCAGAAGGTTAGGTAAAGTCTGGAAGAAAAGTTAGGCAGACTGAGGAACAGTGAGGGAGGCCAGTGTCTTCAAAACCCCAGACAAGTACACTAAATTGATTTGGGGTTATTGAATTACATGATAATTTCCCAGGTACTGCTTGGAGTGAAAACATGGAATTTTTTAAAAAGCTTTATTTATTTATTTATTTATTTTAAAAATATTTTACTTTTGCTCTAGCCAGTTTAGCTCAGTGGATAGAGCATCCGCCTGTGGACTGAAGGGTCCTGAGTTCGATTCCGGACATGGACAGATGCCCGGCTTGTTGGCTCAATTCCCAGGGTGGGGTGTGCAGGAGGCAGCGGATCAATGATTCTCTCTCATCGTGGATGTTTCTCTCTTCCATTCCCTTCCTCTCTGATATAAAAAAATATATATATATATATTTTAAAATTTCACTTTTTAAAATCTTTATTGTTGAGAATATTTTAAAAGTTTTAATTATTAGTGATATTTATACTCATTTCATTAGCACACATTTAAAAAGAACTTGTTGAAAACTTTTCTTTTGCTTCCTAAAATATAAATAACTCTCATATGCATAAGTGCCTATGAAACACGTAGAGACGGAGAAGCAGGTGTCACCCAGGTAGAGGGGATTCTGCTGGTGAGGGGGGACTCGGCCTGGGAAGAATGGGTCCCAGGGCTCCTGCAGGTGGGTCCGTGGCGGGGAGGCCAGCAGCAGCGTTACTGAGCAGCTGTGAAGTGTGTGTGGGGGGCAGTTTGCTGGCTGCCGGGGGCCTGGTGAGAATGGCTGTGTAAACCCCTCCCCTGCAGAGCTGACTGGACTTCCTGACTCCATGTTGGCGGTGTCCCGGTTTTCGTTGTACCAGAGCTGCCAGGGGGAGAGAGGTCTCGGTGGTGCTGCGTGCACCGGTGTGGGGAGCTTGGAGGGAGGAAGGCTGGGCTGTCCGGGGCCTGGGCCCGGGCCCTGAGGCCCTGAGCAGCAGCCCGGCAGGTGGAGGGCCAGGGGAGGGACGTGGAAGAACTTTGCCCCTGCTGCCCGTAGCTCCTCCTCCCATTCACCCTTCCTGTTTCCTGCCTCTCAGTCAGCTTCCAGCCTGGGGTGGCCTTTGACCTTTGCAGGATCCCCGTGGGCCCCGTGGCTCTGGAGAGTAGGTGGGCTGTGGGCCCCGGGGCAGCCCCTCTGTTAGCTGCCCCTCTCCACAGAGAGCCACTTTTACCTTCTTCTCTTTGCATTTGTCCTAAAGATTGTTTGTATTAAAGCTATACAAGCACTTAGTTTGTTACTGAAAGGCTTATCACACAGCGACAACGTGACCGTCCCCCCACCTCACACCCCCTTCTCCAGGGACAGCTAGCTGTGCATGCTGTCCTGCGGTGCCACATAATACACCCCGACTGCCATCCTCACTCGTTCTTATGTGTCTTATCTCCCTGTGTGGGGGACAGTTTTTCCTTTTACATTACGATCCCCTCCTTCTGCCCGGCCATATAAACCTGCTCTACTTTGTGGTTTAACCCTGCACTGTTTCACTTTTTATGATTGCAATGATAGATACATACATGCTTCTTTCCTGTTGAGTAATTCACTTATTGAGCAGCTCTTTGTTTTTCTTGAGGTTGGTGGATCACTGAGTCCGTTTTCAGTTGTTTGTGTCTCTTTCTATGGCTGTCCCTGCCGTCCGTCCGCACCCTAAATGCTCTGGACTGCCTGTCCGGTTCCCACACGGGGCAGTGAGGATCTGCTTGGCAGTGTGTGTCCTTGGCTTTTTTTATTTTGTTTTTTTGTTTGTTTGTTTGTTTGTTTGAAACAAAGCCCTTGGAGCCCATTTATCTCCTATTTTGGAGCTTTTCGATTCATTCCAAGATTTTGGTGCCTTATAAGTGCCTGATGGTATTGTTATTATTTTACATCTCTGAGTATTTCCTTAGAATACATTTCTGGACAGAAGTTCCTGTTAACAGGGTATGCGGCATACTGCCAGATTTTCTTCCAGAATGGATACTGCTTTCCATTTTCTCCAACAGTTTATTAAGTGCAATTCTCTTTTTAAAAAATACTTGTTATTGATCTTAAGAGGAAAGGAGAGGGAGAGGGAGAGAAGCATTGATGTGAGAGGGACTTTTGTATTATTGTTTTTATTTGTTTTAAATATATTTTATTGATTTTTACAGAGAAGAAGGGAGAGGGGATAGAGAGTTAGAAACATCGATGAGAGAGAAACATCAATCAGCTGCCTCCTGCACACCCCCTACTGGTGATGTGCCTGCAACAAAGGTACATGCCCTTGACCAGAATCGAACCCGGGACCTTTCAGTCCGCAGGCCAAGGCTCTATCCACTGAGCCAAACCGGTCAGGGCTGTATTTGTTTTTAAAATTAAGCCTCTGCATGCGGCTGTCGGGGATCGAGCCTGCAACTCGGGCATGTGCCCTGCCCGGGACTCCTGGCAGCCTTTCGGAGCTTGGAATGACGCCCAAGCCACCGAGGCTGAGAGTTAGAAACATTGATGAGAGAGAGTCATTGATCAGCTGCCTCCTGCACACCCCCCACCGGGGATGTGCCCACAACCAAGGTACATACCCCTGACCGGAATGGAACCCCGGACCTTTCAGTCCGCAGGCCGACGCTCTGTCCGCTGAGCCACACCGGTTTCGGCGGTTTCTTCCTTTGAAAGCCTCTCCTCCTCGGCGGAGAGGGGAGGAGGAAGCCTCGGGTAAAGGGCGGGTCTGTAACAGCTTCTGCTTCTTTGCAGGGCCCCAGGGGGCTGTATCGGGGCATGGCTGCCCCCATCATCGGGGTCACCCCCATGTTCGCCGTGTGCTTCTTCGGCTTTGGTTTGGGGAAGAAACTGCAACAGAAACACCCGGAAGACGTGCTCAGGTGAGTGCTCACAGGCCCGGAGCCCGATGGGCTGCTGTGGTGACAGGTGGAGGCTGTCCTCGGCCCAGCGCTGCCCTGAAGGGCCACAGGGGGGAGCTGCTTACATGTCCTCTGCCCTGCGAGCCGGGAGGGAAAAGGCACCCCCTCCTTCCTCTCCAGGCTGTCTGATTCCTTCTGTAAAGCAGCGTGGCCCTTACCGGGACATCACTGACACGGTGACATCGCTGATAGGGGGTCATCACTGACACGGGGACATCTCTGATAGGGGGTCATCACTGACACGGGGACATCACTGATACAGGGGACATCCCTGATAGGGGGACATCACTGATAGGGGGACATCACTGACAGGGGGACATCACTGACAGGGGGACATCACTGACAGGGGACATCACTGATACAGGGGACATCCCTGATAGGGGGACATCACTGATACAGGGGACATCACTGATACAGGGGACATCACTGATAGGGGGACATCACTGATACAGGGGACATCACTGATAGGGGGACATCCCTGATAGGGGGACATCCCTGATAGGGGGACATCACTGATAGGGGGACATCCCTGATAGGGGGACATCCCTGATAGGGGGACATCCCTGATAGGGGGACATCACTGATAGGGGGACATCCCTGATAGGGGGACATCACTGACAGGGGGACATCACTGACAGGGGGACATCACTGATACAGGGGACATCACTGACAGGGGGACATCACTGATAGGGGGACATCCCTGATAGGGGGACATCACTGATACAGGGGACATCACTGATAGGGGGACATCACTGATAGGGGGACATCACTGATAGGGGGACATCCCTGATAGGGGGACATCCCTGATAGGGGGACATCACTGACACGGGGACATCACTGATAGGGGGACATCACTGATACAGGGGACATCACTGATACAGGGGACATCACTGATAGGGGGACATCACTGATACAGGGGACATCACTGATAGGGGGACATCCCTGATAGGGGGACATCACTGACACGGGGACATCACTGATAGGGGGACATCACTGACACGGGGACATCACTGATAGGGGGACATCACTGATACAGGGGACATCACTGATAGGGGGACATCACTGATACAGGGGACATCCCTGATAGGGGGACATCACTGACAGGGGGACATCACTGATACAGGGGACATCACTGATAGGGGGACATCACTGACAGGGGGACATCACTGACAGGGGGACATCACTGACAGGGGGACATCACTGATACAGGGGACATCCCTGATACAGGGGACATCACTGATAGGGGGACATCACTGACACGGGGACATCACTGATACAGGGGACATCACTGATAGGGGGACATCACTGACAGGGGGACATCACTGACAGGGGGACATCACTGATACAGGGGACATCCCTGATAGGGGGACATCACTGATACAGGGGACATCCCTGATACAGGGGACATCACTGATAGGGGGACATCACTGACAGGGGGACATCACTGATACAGGGGACATCACTGATAGGGGGACATCACTGATAGAGGGACATCACTGATACAGGGGACATCACTGATAGGGGGACATCACTGACAGGGGGACATCACTGATACAGGGGACATCACTGACAGGGGGACATCACTGACAGGGGACATCACTGATACAGGGGACATCACTGACGGGGACATCACTGACAGGGGGACATCACTGATACAGGGGACATCACTGATAGGGGGACATCACTGATAGGGGGACATCACTGACACGGGGACATCACTGATACAGGGGACATCACTGATACAGGGGACATCCCTGATAGGGGGACATCCCTGACAGGGGGACATCCCTGACACGGGGACATCACTGATACAGGGACGAACTGCCTGAGGCCCAGCTGTCAGGCATGGGGTTAGGGGCGGCCTGGGGCTTAGGCGAGTGAGGGAAGCTCCTCAGCAGCATTTGCTCGCTGTGGCCTGTGGAGAGGTTCATTGTGGCTGTAGGTCCCGTTGCCTCTAGATCAGCCGGTGTTGCTAATCCCAGGAGGAAAGTGGCATGACAGCTGTGGGCTGCACACCAGGACCCTCCGGGCACTCAGTGTGGCCCGTCCTGTGGGGCCAGGGTGAGGAGCCATCATGCCTGTCGGGTGCCATCCCCGACTGCCCTTCCCCAGCCTCTCATGGCCCGTTCCCGAGGACTGGCCAGGCCGCCCCCACCGCCTGGTCCCTGGCTTTGTGTCCTGCTGGAATCTTGGCTTAGAGTGTTCTCAGGCCCGTGGTGCTCCAGAGGAGGTGAGATTGGAGCGGACCTGGGCCCGATTGAGATCCAGGTCCAGATTAGACTCCCCCGTCCCCCGTTCCCCGCCCCCCCCCCCCCCCCCCCCCGCCCCAGCACCCCTGAGTTTTGTGGCTGGGAACACAAGGCCCAGAGCTGGAGAGTTGTCCATAGTCATGTGCATGGCAGGCCCCGGGGGAAACCAAGTCTCACCACGGAGCTGCTCCCGCAGGTGAGGCCACTGCGTCACATGGCTCCTGACACCGAGGCCCTGCCCTGGGCCGTGTGACAGCAGAATACCCCTGGAACCGGCTTCTGTGCAGAGTGTGACTTATTTTTCTTGAAGGCCGAGGACTTATTTTTCTTACACAGTCACCCCTGCGGATTGCCTCTGTCCTGGGCAGGTGTCACAGGCACTTGCCTCTGTTTTTTTTTTTTTTTTTAAATATATATATATATATATATATATATATATTTTATTGATTTTTTACAGAGAGGAAGAGAGAGGGATAGAGAGTTAGGAACATCGATGAGAGAGAATCATCGATCAGCTGCCTCTTGCACATACCCTACTGGGGATGTGCCCGCAACCAAGGTACATGCCCTTGACTGGAATCGAACCTGGGACCTTTCAGTCCGCAGACTGACGCTCTATCCACTGAGCCAAACCGGTTCGGCTGTTTTTGTTTTCTTTAATACAGCTACCCCCAACTGTTTGCAGCTGGGATGCTGTCTGGCGTCTTCACCACCGGGATCATGACCCCTGGAGAAAGGATCAAGTGCCTGTTACAGGTGAGGGTGGGATCTGGGTGGGGGAGTGGCCAGCTTTTCTGTTCAGATAAACTATGTGTATGTTTATGTCCTTTCACCATTTTTTTTTTTTTTTCAGAGAGGAAGGGAGGGGGAGATAGAAACATCAACGATAAAAATACATGTAAAAATAAATAAATAAACATCAATGTGAGAGAGAATCATCGATCAGTTGCCTCCCATAACCACAACCTAGGTATGTGCCCTGACCACCCCTCTCCCCGCTCCAGGCTTTAACCACTCCAGCAACCATTAATCCATATTCTATTTCTATAATTTTGAAATTTTGAAAATATTATGGGAAAACGCTCTAACCAACTGAACCACCAGGCCAGGGCCACACAGGACCTCTTTTAAAAAGCAAATATTACCACTTTTCCTAGGAATAGCTGAAGTAGTTTAATACACAATTCTTGCTGGAAATTTTTGATAATGCAGAGAAGCACAAAACAAAACACATACGTATTTATCACCCATGATGCTACCCCACTGAGGTAACCACGGTTACTCTTCTGTGTGAATTCTAGTCTTTTTGCTTAACTTGTATATTAAGTTTGAAATAAAATTGGTATCACCTACTACAATTTTTATAACCAACTTTCCCCCCTTAATATACCATATTATTTTTCTGTGATTATTTTTCTCAAGCATAATTTTCTGCAACTGATTTCATTATATATATGGCTGTCATTTACCCATAATCCCTCACCTGGGGGAGTGACAGATTATATGCCACAGCAAAGCTTTCTGCACATGCTCCTGATGGTTCTGATGAATATTATTTGCTTGTATTTTTCCGTGGGAAGTACCTAGTATTTGTGTTCTTGGCTCTTCTTCTTCTTTTTTTTTTTTCCTAAATTGATTTATAAAAGCTTTGGACAGATGAAGGTTATTTTTTTTCCCTTTGAGATTAAGGTTATTAATCACTTATGTGGCCAGTTCTTTTTCCTGGTTTACAACTGTCATGCCATTTTGTATATTTTTTTAAATTAGGCTTTTTCTTTTGAGATAATAAAATAGGCTCACGTGCAGTTGTGAGAAATAATATAAAGAAAAAACAAGGAAAGAAATAATACATAGTAACCCCTCGTGCCCTTTACCCCCATTTTCTCACAAGGGTAACATCTTAAACTATGGTACAATGTCACAGCCAAGGTATTGACATTGATACAGTCGTGACACAATTTCCAGCCTGCCATGGTCGGTCCTTTATATTACACTCTTATAACGCACCTCTTATAACCATACCCACTCCTCTCCCCGCTCCAGGCTTTAACCACTCCAGAACCATTAATCTATATTCTATTTCTATAATTTTGAAATTTCAAGAATGTTATATAAATGGGATCTTACAGTATGTGAAATTTTCTTTTTTAATATGTTTTATTGACTTTAGAGAAGAAGGGAAAAGGAGAGAGAGAAACATCAACGATGAAAGAGAACCATTGATCTGCTGCCTCCTGCTTCCCCTAATGGGTATTGAGTCTGCCACCCAGGCATGTATCCCGGCTGGAAATCGACCTCCTGGTTCACAGGTCGATGCTCAATCACTGAGCCAAACTGGCTGAGCTCATGTTGGCTTTTTAAACTCAGCATAAATTTCTGGAGATTCATTCCTGTTGTTGACGTATGAATAATTCATTCCTGTTAAGGAGTTCATGGTGTGGCTGCACCACAGTATGTTTGGCGTGGATGAACCACAACATGTTTAACTTTTTATCCACTGAAGGACATCTGGGTTGCTTCCAGTGTGGGGCTATTATGAATAAAGATATCATAAACATTTATATACAGAGATTTTTCTGAGAAAACAAATCCTCACTTCTCTGGGATAAATGCCCAGTAGTGCAGTTGCTGAATCATATGGTAGCTGCACGTTTAGTTTTTTAAAGAAACTGCCGACCTGTTTGGGTTTGCACTGTTTTTCCCGCCGGCAGTGTGTGAGCGATCCGTTTCCCTGCGTCCCCTCCAGCAGCTGGTGTGCTCCCTGCTTTAATTTTAGCCGTTCTGACAGGCGTGTGGGGGCAGCTCTTTCTAACTTCATTTCCCTAGTAGCGGAAGAGGTTGAACTTTTCTTATGTGCTCTTTGCTCCCTGTATTTCCTATTTGGTGAAATGTCTGTTCATATATTTTGCCCATTTTCTAATTGGATTATTTTTATATTATTGAGTTTTGACAGTCCTTTATTCTAGATAATAGTGCTTTGTTAGAAATGTGACTTATAAATATATTCTCCCGGTCCGTTGTTATTTTTAGAAAAAAATTGACATCTTTTCCCCCCAGTTGTTTTGTTTCAAGAAAAACAATTTTAGCCAAAACCGGTTTGGCTCAATGGATAGAGCGTCGGCTTGGGGACTGAAGGGACCAGGGTTCGATTCCGGTCAAGGGCATGTACCTTGGTTGCGGGCACATCCCCAGTAGGGGGTGTGCAAGAGGCAGCTGATCGATGACTCTCTCTCCCTTCCTCTCTGTACAAAATCAATAAAATATATATTTAAAAGAAAAAAAAGAAAAACAATTTTAAATATAATAATGCAATAAACCTTAATATTTCAAGAAAAATAAACTTAACTATAATGTTACATGCAGCAAACATTAATATCTCAAGAAAAATGATTTTAAAGATGATATTGTTACATGCAATAAGCACCAATAATCTAAGAAAGATGACCTTATATATAATATTACATGACATGCAATAACATTAATATTTCAAGAATAAAAGGATTTTAAGTATACTAATATTACCAAAACTGTTGCTAACATAGTATGGAATCACAGAAGTTGAAGGAAATATCAAAAACCTGAAAAGAACAGGATTGCTTCTGTTAGATTCTAGAATACCCCCCAGCTCTATTTCTGTTCATCAGCTTATGTTGTTCATTATATTCCACAAATGAGTGAGATCATACGATATTTATCTCTCTCGGACTGGCCTATTTCACTTAGCATGATGCTTTTAAAGTCTATGTTGTGGGATGTGAGTATTGCTACTCCAGCTTTTTTTCTTTTCCATCTGCATGGAAGTTTTCCCCATCCCATCACTTTCATCCTGTGTGTCTTTGGTTTCGAGGCGGGTCTCTTGTAGGCAGCTCGGGGCTGTCTTTCTCTGGATCATTTCTGGGGTTACACCTGCCTGCCCTCGGCTCCTGGCTCTTAGGCGCTGGGTCCCTGGGCTGGGGTGGGACCACTCTGCACAGGGCATCTGTCCAGACACAGAGAGCTCTGCATGCGAGCCGCAGTTTGCCGACCACGGGACTAAGTGAATGACTGATGTACCTGTCTCCTCCCGTCTAGATCTCCCAGCTCACTGGATTGGGGATGCTTTTGTGCCTGGGGAGTTCTCCACTTTTCCCAGCTCCTCTGCTGATTTTTCCTAGTCAGTGCGTGTACGTTTTGTGTTCCTTTCACCTGCCTATTTCATGGTGACTCGCACCAACATTGTGCCTTCCGCATGACTGTTGTTTTGACTGCCACCTTCTGTTGGGCCCATGCCACTGACCATGTCCTCACGCCCTCTGCCGTCCTCCGTGACCTGCTGCCTCCCTGCGCCCCGCAGATCCAGGCTTCCTCCGGGGAAACCAAGTACACCGGCGCCCTGGACTGTGCGAAGAAAGTGTACCAGGAGTCCGGCATCCGCGGCATCTACAAGGGCACGGTGCTGACCCTCATGCGAGGTAAGCCTGGACCCCCCAGGTCACCCCCAATATGGGGCCGCCTGCCATATTGGCCTTGGCACCACAGTGCCGCAGCGCTGACAAGGCCGGGACTGTTCTAGGCAGTCGCACCTCTGGCAACAGGGACACATACCAACATCCTCTGCTGGGCTGCCCCCCGAGGGTAGAAGTCATGGCAGTGACAGTGGAGGGGAGTGGCAAGTAGGTAGAAATTGTGGCTGGAGGGATGAGAGAGAGGAAAGAGTGACTTCAGAGTTATTGGGCACTCTCCCTGTTTTTGTGATTTTTTAAAAAAATACATTTAAAAAAAATACATATACACCGTATATTCCGGCGTATAAGACGACCCCCTAATTTTACAGTTAAAACATAGGTTTAGGCCTATATTTGCTGTATAAGACTACCCCCCACTTCAAAGAAAAGACACTTTGCCGCCCAGATCTGCAGGTATATTTTATTGATTTTTTTTACAGAGAGGAAGAGAGAAGAAGAGAGAGTTAGAAACATCGATGAGAGAGAATCATTGATTGGATGCCTCTTGCACAACCCCCACTGGGGATGTGCTCGCAATCAATGTACATGCCCTTGACCGGAATTGAACCTGGGACCTTTCAGTCCGTAGGCCGACGCTCTATCCACTGAGCCAAACCGGGTAGGGCTTTAATACATTTTTATTGATTTCAAAGAGGAAGGAAGAAGGAAAGAGATAGAAAGATCAATGAGGAGAGAGTCATTGATTGGCTGCCTCCTGCAAGCCCCCTACCTGGAATCGAGCCTGCAACCTAGGCATGTGCCCTGGAACCTGGGACCCTTCAGTTCGCAGGCCGATGCTCTACCCACTGAGCCAAACCGGCTAAGGCTCTCCCTGGTTTTGAGAGGCAGCAGGAGAGGCAGAGATGGCTCAGCCTTGTCCTGAGCTGGTAGCTTGGAGGAAGGCCAGGTGCGG
This sequence comes from Pipistrellus hanaki, assembly GCF_964339955.1. NCBI lineage: Eukaryota > Metazoa > Chordata > Mammalia > Chiroptera > Vespertilionidae > Pipistrellus > Pipistrellus hanaki. The sequence continues at coordinate 59,349,286 of NC_140515.1, forward strand.
TTATAACTGCTTGGAGTGGGCTTGTCAGTAGGGACCACGCAGAGGGGCTTCGAACATGAAGTGATGTCGTGTGTTTACACTCGCTCACCAGCACTTGTGGAGCAGCTTCTGGTCCGACATCGCGGTTATGCAAGCAGGCTGTGCTTCTGCGGGACTTCCCTGGACGCCCTGGAGGGTGTGCCCGCTCGGCTCTGTAAGCTCAGGAATCCGTGGGGACTTATGTCGTTAACTCACATCTCTCCTGCCACTGACAGACGTTCCAGCCAGTGGGATGTATTTCATGACATACGAGTGGCTGAAAAATATCTTAACTCCGGAGGGAAAGAGGTGAGGAGAAAGGATAGCGCGAAGCCACTTGGTTCCGAGTGGGGAGGCTGCCTGCTGAGAGCGGTCTGGAGGCAGAAGTGGGGCTTGCTTCTGGCCTCAGGCCCCTTTCCTCATGGCGCTGAGGCCCAGCTGACACCTCTCTCGCTCTGTGTCTCACCCAACGGAGCAAGTGTTTGAAACAAGCGCAGGTGCCGGGAGCCCTGGTCCTGGCCCTTCTCGCTCCGGCCCGTCCCCCCTCGCTGTCCGGCAGGAGGGGCGTCGGCATGCCCCTCACGGCCGTGTCTGGCTCTGCTTGTCTGCAGCGTCAGTGAGCTCAGCGTGCCCCGGATCCTGGCGGCTGGGGGCTTCGCTGGGATCTTCAACTGGGTGGTGGCCATCCCCCCGGACGTGCTGAAGTCCCGCTTCCAGACTGGTGAGTGGAGGGCAGAGGGTGGGGGGAGGCGGATCTGGAACTGGCTGCCCCTGGGGTGCAGAGCCACTCCCTCTCCACAGCACACCCAGACCCGTCTGACCAGCATGCTCCCTGGCAGTGGAGTTCTAGAACCCCAGGCTTGTTTTCTTTTCGGCCTGAACCCAAAGTGAGTGAGATAAGAAGTCAATCAACCGGAACAGGAGGCCTTTTCTTTCTTTCTTTTTAAAAAAATATACTTTATTGATTTATTACAGAGAGGAAGGGAAAGGGATAGAGAATTAGAAAATTTGATGAGAGAGAAACATCGATCAGCTGCCTCCTGCACACTCCCTACTGGGGATGTGCCTGCAACCAAGGTACATGCCCTTCACCAGAATCGAACCCGGGACCTTTCAGTCCGTAGGCCGACGCTCTATCCACGGAGCCAAACCGGTTAGGGCAGGAGGCCGTTTCACTGTTCCCTCCTCTCTGCCCCCCTCAGCACCAGTGTCTGTCCCCCTGAGCCGTGCTGCCTGTGGCCTGGTCTCAGGGACCTGGAGGTGCCCTGTGCTGTGACCCCGCAGGAAGGCCTGCGTGCAGGACGGCCCTCACGGGTCACCTGTCAGGTCAGGAAGCTCCCGGAGACTTACCAGCGGGTCTGCCCACAGCGCCTCCTGGGAAATACCCCAACGGCTTCCGGGACGTGCTGACGGAGTTGGTCCAGCGCGAAGGGGTCACGTCCTTGTACAAGGGCTTCAACGCCGTGATGATCCGCGCCTTCCCAGCCAACGCGGTGAGTGGCGGCCGTGCGCTCCTGGGGCGGGGGGGCGGGGCGACCTTTGCCTGCTCCTGGATTGGATCGGATTGGATTGGGGGCTCGGTTTCCCACAACCCCCCCTCCGCCAGAGCCTTCTAACTGGCTTCCTTTCCCGGAGATGCTGGGATTCTCTGAGGTGAGGGGCTTTCCCCCCCGGGCCTGGCCGGCACGGCCGCTGTGGACATGCATCTCCTTCCCCTCTGGGGGGTGGGAGCACCCGTGAGCCCCTGGCCGGGGGGAGTGCGGTCAGGGAAGGTCTGGGCCTGCCGGGGCGGCCAGGGTGCTGCTGGGATCGGAGTGGTCACAGCTCCCGCTCACTTCTCCTCCCAAACCCTCCCAGGCCTGTTTCCTTGGCTTTGAAGTTGCCATGAAGTTCCTTAACTGGATCACCCCCAACTTGTGAGGCTGAAGGCTGCTCAAGGCTCCTGGATGCTGGAAACTTCCCGAAGAGGAGCGGTGGGCAGGACTAGACCGTCCTGAAGGGGGAGGGGGAGAGCTCAGAGCTCTGTGCAGGGACTTGCTGAGAGAGACCGACCGACCGACCGACCGACCGACCGTGTGCCTTAATGACATCCTCCACCTGGTGTGCCCATGAAGCCTGAAGTCGCTCCTGTCAGTGTAAGGGATCTCAGGAGGATTTGGGGACGGGGCCAGGAGCTTCTAGACTGGAGACCCCTGTGGCCAGACGGCTGGCCCTACTGTACCCCAAACACTGGTCTCAAAGAGGAGCTCAGCCTCTCCCCGGAGGCACCATGCATGTTTACAGCCAGCTGGCCAGGAGCCGGGCCTTCTTTGATCCCTAGCCAAGAACCCCCACCATGACACCCATGGGGAGGGGTGGACTTGAGACCCATGTCTGTCAGCGAATGGAATGAGCGTGTGCAGGCGGCAGCCGCGCGGTGGGCCGCTGGGTTTAGGCATGCCTGCTAGTGATCACTGAGCCGAGCAGTCTCCGTCCTCAGGTAGAGAGCTTTCCCTCCTCAGTGAGGCGTCTGGGGGTGGTCCCGGCCTGCGGGGTGAGCACGCCCATTGCAGGAAGGCTCTCCGTGCACTCTTTCCCCACGAGCCCCCTATTTGGACAGGAAACAATAAAACATTTTCCATTTTTGCGTGCGTGAGACTTCTCTCTTGGTTCTGAGTCATTTCAGCAGGCAGCCTGCGCCTTGGTCGAGGCTGTCCGGGACCCATATCCCTCCCTCGCTGCTTGGCTCCAGCCGGAGGAAGAGGGGACGTTGGGCCAGCACAGCTGCTGGAGGTAGAGTGGGGTGTGTGTGTGGGGGGGAGCTGGATTGGTAACTGTTCTCCTAACCCTCGGGGCAAGCCTGGCTCCAGGCCCCCAGGCCCAGCCTGCAGCGTCTCCGTCATTCCTTAGCCTCTCCCCACTCGGCCACCTGGGTGTCTGAGCGAACAGACGGAGAGTCAGTTGTTTTCAAAGGCCAAAGCAGTCCCTAGTTTTATTTATTTTGTTAATCCTCACCCGAGGATATTTTCCCGTTGATTGTAGAGAGAGTGTGAGAGAGGGAAAGACGGGGAGAAACATTGATGTGAGAGGAACACATCAATTGGTTGCCCCCCACATGAGCCCCGACCAGGGCCTGGGCCGGGGAGGAGCCTGCAACCATGGCATGTGCCCTGGACTGGAAGTGAACCAGAGGCCCTCTGTCTGCAGGCGACCTCTGACCACCGAGCCCAGCTGCCGGGGCCCATCCTGAGTTCCCTGTGGCTCTGGGCTGCGTGTGACCTGCAGTCACCAGCCTGGCTCTGGGCCACGGGCAAAGGACGCCCAGGTGCTGCCCGGAGGTGAGGGAGTCACCGCGCCTGTCCCTGTTTCTGCCCTGGAGGCTGAGGGTGCGGCTGTGGGAGCCGGCGGCTCTGGCACGGGCCCCGCTGGCAGGCAGCCAGAGGCACTGGCACTTCCCTTCTCGCTGCAGCTTCCCAGAGACCCTTGGACTTCGGCTTCAGAGCCACCGTCTGTGTAACGGGTGCGTGGGCAGGGATCACACGCCTGGCGGTGGGCGCGCCCGCCTGGCCAGAAGCCGAGGGTTTGGGGGTTTAAGGAAGCCATTTCTGGGTGACCAGATAGGCATGGTGTAGCTTTCATCATTCAACATCAAAACAACACCTTTTAGAGGAAAATGGCGTGCCGTCTGCCTGGGAAGTTGATGCGGCCTTAAGCTGCCCGGCCCCCGCGGCAGGATGTCTGCCACCGCTGCGGTTTGGAGGTGGCCACTGTGTCCCCAGCTCAGCCCACCCAGGGTTTTGGGGGTGGTGTTTGTTTTATTTTTTTAAGTTTTTTTTTTTTAGCTTTATTTATTTTTTAAAATATTTTTATTTCAGAGAAAAAGGGAGGGAGGGAGGGAGAGAAACATCGATGATGAGAGAAAATCATTGGCTGTCTCCTGCACACCCCACCCTGGGGTTCAAGCCCACAATCTGGGCAGGCGCCCGACCAAGAATTAACGGTGATCTGGTTCATAGGTCAAAGCTGAGCCAACCCCTGAGCCCAGAGCCGGAGCCGGAGCCGGAGCTGGAGCTGGGCCCGCCAGGTTCTGAGAGAGGCCAGAGCCGGGGGTCTTGCGGGAAGCCCGGAGTGCATTCGAATTCCGGTGAAATGCCAGCCGCTCCCGCGCTCAGGGTCGCTGGCAGCCCGGCTCCTGGTCGCTGGCCCTTTGGCAGCTTCTGTTCTGAAGTGGAATGCTTGGCTCCGCGATGCTAGTGGTGGTGATTCTCCTCTGGGCCTCCCAGGCCGGTCAGGCCAAGGGGAAGCCGGGAGGCTTGTTTGTGAAGGGAGGGACGGGTGGGGAGCGGCTCTCTGGAGGCACTCCCTTTCCTGATGCCCTTTGAAATGCCACCTGTTCGGTATCGCCCCTCCCGCCCCCACGGCCCCCATGGAGGTGAGCGTGGGGGAGACTGGGGCCTCCATGTGGTTTCTGTCACAGCCCGCCTTACGCAGAAGCCAGAAGTGTTTCTTAAAACAGCCGCGGGACACGCCTCACCAGGCCCAGAGCCCAGTGTAACTGGGTCAGAGGTGAAGGACAGCAGGTCCTGCACCAGCAGCTACGAGAAGCCCCAGGAGCACCCTTTCTGCTGGAGGCCTTACCATCGCTGCCCATGGTTCTTTCCCACGGCTCTATTTTTAATGCGTTTTCATTGATTTCAGAGAGAGAGAGAAAAACATCAATGATGAGAGAGAATCATTGGTGGGCTGTCTCCTGCATGCCACCTGTTGGGGATGGAGCCCACAACCCGGGCTTGTGCCCTTGGCCGGAACCCCATTTGGGACCCCTCAGTCCATAGGCTCCACCCACTGAGCCAAGCCAGCGAGGCTCCTACGGTTCTTCTGAGGCTAGAACCCCCTCTGCCCTTCCTAACCTCCTCAGGGTTCATCCTCCTCTCTCTACCCCCATGTCCCTCAGTGTTTAATGGGGGGGATTTTTACCCCCCACTTTCAGTTGTGGAAGGCAAGGCTCAGACAGGGTAACTGGGTCTGCCAAGAGCAAGTCCCTGGAGGAGGACACTGGTTCAAAATAGACCCCCCTTGCCCGGCCTGCGTGGCTCCGTGGTTAAACGTTGACCTAAGAACCAGGAGGTCACGGTTCCATTCCCAGTCAGGGCCCAGGCCTGGGGGAGGGATTGTGGACGCTGAACAGGGCAGAGGGAATAGCCACTTCCCCCGGCCCTCCTGGCCCCCGAGCTCATGAACAGAACGAAGGGCAGCAGATCCTCAGTGATCTCGGAGGACTGGGCTGGGGCCTGGCCCGCAGAGGTGGTCAGATGAGCACAGGACCCAGGAGGGGAGCGCAGGACTGGAGTGGCTGAGAGAAGTGGCCTCTTTGGACAGAGAAAGGAGGCTTCTGCTGGGGCTGAGTCTTTGTGTCTCTCCCCCCCACACACACACACAGAAGGCAGAGAGCACTAGAGGGCAGAAGGTGTGCAGATTAGGGGGGCCTGGGCCAAAGCAGGCCTCCATAGGAGTCGGGGGGAGTCTGGGCATCGGTTTTTCCCAGAAAAAAGAAAACATTTTAAATAAGAGGCCTCTCAAGAGTACATGAAACTCACTGTTTCGTCGGAAACAGCAGCTGGTAGCCGGCCCCTGCTCATTTCCCCAGACTCCCAGCTCCCGGCTCCATGGGGCAGCTCCGTCCACAGCTGTGACCACCTCTGGGCACCGGCCCCGCTGTGGCCGGGGCTGCCCGGGGCTGGTGTGCGGCGGTCTGTGTGAGACGTTGCTGCCTGCTGGGCAGTGAGGAGGCTTGGAGCCCAGCTGCTGGGGCTCTGGGGCCTCCGCTCCCCTGCCAGGAGCCCCCCGTTTCTCTGGCTTCGTGGGGCTTCTCCTCCAGGCCTTCCCCCACCCACCAGCACTTGCAGCTGTTCTGGGTTCCTAGCTACCTGTGATCTGTTTAGGTTGTCATGGTAACCCCTGGTGCAGCTGCTCTGGTTTGAATGAAGGCCTTCCTAGGAGGGGAGGGTCCGGGCGGAAGCTGTGGGCTCAGGCCTGGGGCATTTTCTTTTATTCCCGTGCCCTCTTCTTTGGCCAACTCCGCGGGGCATTCATGAAGACCCTGGGGACTCCGAGTCCTCCTGAGGGGTTTCCCAGGAGGGGCAGAGGGGGTCCACATCAGCCTGGAGGCTGGCTGTCTATTGTGACCCTGAGGCTGGTCTGGGGAGACAGGCCAGCAGCTTCACTCCCGCCAGGTCCAAGGAAGCCTCTGACGCCATGTTTGTTGATGGGTAAACGGCCAAGCTGCACAGCTGCTGGGGACCTGACAGGTAAGCCAGCCTGCTGCTGGCTGAGGCTGACGGCGTTGCTTAGAGCCACTCGCTGGACCCGCCCGCCCAGCTCCTCAGCCCCGGGGCGGCCGCCCTCTACCCTGTTTTGTCATCGAGGTCAGAGTCCTAACTGTGCAGGTGCCTGTCCCCCTTGAAAGCATATAAAACCTGACAAATGAGCAACCAGGGAGTGGCGTGGTGACTTTGCCTTGGCGAAGGGTGGGTGCAGGACTGCTTGGAGCGGGGCCTCTCCTCAGGTGTGGCGGAGCAGTGGGAGTCACGCCCAGTGTCCTGGGTGCGGGCTGCCTCCGGCCAGTTGGAAAGGCTGGTCTTCCCGGCGGCAGAGACGATGGAGGAACCCTGCCCGCGGCCTCTCGCTGCCCGTCCCCAGTGAAGCCTCCGAGCCTGAGCTCAGCACAGCTCTGGAGCAAAGGGCCCCGTTCTGAGACGGGAGCTCAGGAGAGCTGTGTGGGAATGTGTCCTTCGCTGGTTCAGTGACCCTTCTCCAAGAGTGCCGCCAGGGCCCAGCAAGCAACCAGCTGGACACTGCCTCCCCTCACAGCGCTGATCTGACTCCTTCCAGGGGTCAGCACTGAGCTGCTGGCTGTGCCGAGCCGAGCAGAGCAGAGAAGTCCTCCTGAAGGTTTTAGCGAACACTGAGCAGCTACAGGCAGAGCTTCACCTGCCCAAAGCAAACGCCTTCCAGCTCCCAAGCCTGCGGCCAGCTGCCTTCCGGGGGCCTGGCAGAGGGAGGATGCGTCCCGTGTCCATGGCCTTTGGTCCCGCCTGGGCTGTGGCATGGACGTCCCAGCGAAGTCTTCACTTTTCCGATTCACTTCCACCCTGGGGTGGGCGCATGGGCGGTCAACGCACCCCTTCCCTTCGCCCGTGTGCCCACCCGGAGGCGGAGGGTAACTGCCGTGTGGTCTGCTCAGCGCTGGCCGGGGCCCAGGGCAGCGTGTGGGCGGAGGGACCAGCGGCCGGGCCCTGGGAGCCCTGGTGGGTGTGCTCAGGTGGAAGAACAGGCACGTGACATTCCCGCGAGGCCTCGTCCCCTTTTCCAAGGCCCGTGTTTGGCGTCCCTGGCTCCTTTGTCTGCCTGTGGCTCCCACATCTCTAGGTTATTGAAACCTCTATCACAGCCCTAGCCAGTCACAGCCCTAGCCAGTATGGCTCAGTGGATAGAACACTTGCCCGCAGACTGAAGAGTCCTGTCATTCAATTCTGGTCAAAGGTACGTACCTTGATTGCAGGTTCCCGGGCCTGGTCAGGGCGTGTGCAGGAGGCAGCGGAGGCAGCAGAGGCAGCTGTTTGCTCTCTCATTGATTTTTTAGTTGATTTTTTAACAGAGAGGAATAGAGAGTTACAAGCATCGATGAGACAGAAACATTGATTCAGCTGCCTCTTGCACACCCCGCACTGGGGGGTAACCAAGGTCCACGCCCTTGACCGGAATAGAACCTGGGACCCTTCAGCCCACAGACCGACTCTCTATCCACTGAGCCAAACAGGTTAGGGCTCTCACCTATGTTTCTAACTCTCTATCCCTCTCCCTTCCTCTTTGTAAAAAAATAAAATAAAGTAAAAAATATTTAAAAGAAAAAAAGAAATTAAAGGGTATCTAAGACTAGCTACATGGGAGGCGCTAACTACTCTCTGTAGCCACTAGACTAGAGACCATTCATTCATTGTGGGGCCCCCGCGGGGACTGCCGGGCGGGGCGGCGCACGCGCACGCGCGGCTCGCGCTCGGCGGGGGCGCGCTCGGCGGGGGCGCGCACGCTCGCGGCCCCGTGCGTCACAACCCGGGCCGGCCCCGCCCGTGCCGCTGCCCGCTGCTGGGTCCCTGGGCGGCGGCGGCGGCGGCGGCGGCGGCACCGGCCGGGCGAGCGGCGGGCGGTCTGCGGCCCGGAGACGCGCAGCCGCGCGAGGAGCCGTCCGCGGTCGCGCGTGAGGAGACCACGCGGGCGGCGGGCGCGAGGCCGGCGTGAGGGCGGCGCCGGCGGCCGGCCCCGCCGGGCCCCGCGGCGCGGTCCCGCCGCCGCCGGCATGAGCCACATCCAGATCCCGCCGGGGCTCACGGAGCTGCTGCAGGGCTACACGGTGGAGGTGCTGCGCCGGCGGCCGCCCGACCTCGTCGACTTCGCCGTCGACTACTTCACCCGCGTGCGCGAGGCCCGCGCCCCGGCCGGCGCGCCGCCCGCCGCCGCGCGGGAGCCGGAGGGGCCGGGCCCGGGCGGCGCCGGGGCGGAGAGCGAGTCCGAGTCCGAGTCCGAGTCCGAGTCCGAGGAGGAGGCGGACGGTAGGCGGCGGCCGGGCGGGGGGCCGGGCGGGGGCCGGGGCGGGCGCCCGGAGGGAGCGGGCCGGTCCCGCCGCCGAGGAGAGCGCGGGGCCCTGTCCGCCTCGGCCCGGAGCCCCGGCGGCGGGGACACTCCGCCCGGCCGGAGGGGGAAGCTGGGGAAGCGTTCGTCTGTGGAAAGTTCCCGGGAAACTTGGAGCCTGGACGGGAGTGGAGCAGAGGGGAGAGCCTGTGCTGCCGTCCCCGCCGCGGCGGTAAGGGGGTTCGCGTCCCCCTCGGCCCAGGTGCCCCCGGACACTCCCTGTCAGGGATCTCCGAGGGGAGAGAGGACCAGTGAGGGCTGGCCCTGCACCCCCGCCGCCCGGCCATGTGCCCAGGCCAGAACCCAACCTGGGGCCTCCGGTCCGAACTTGGGAACTTCCAGTCCGCGGACCAGCTCTATCCACTGAGCCACACCGGCTAGGGCTTTCTAATGTGTTTTTGTTTTTTTATTATTTTAAAAATTTTGTTTGATTATGGTATCACATAATTGTCCTCACCCCCCATTCCCATCCCAAACCCCTCCCCACGCATGCCCCACCCCCTGTTGTCCGAGACCACTGGTTAGGCTCCTGTGCATGCACACAGCCCTTTGGCTGATCTCCCCCACCCTCTCCGGCCTTCCCTCTGAGGTGAGTTCGCCTTGCTTAAATTGTGACCCCGGGGCTGTTATCCGCTCTGGAACAGCCCGGGTTTCACAGAATGGGGAAGGCGGCTGAGAGAGGAGGTTAGAGACCAGTGTTGTCAGATCCCCCGGAAAGGAAAGGAAAAGAGAAACCTCCCCGAGCTGAATCCACATCAAGTCGTGCTGGCCAGGCGGTCCCTGTGGGCCGTTGCTGTGCAGGCGTCAGTGCTCGGGACCACCTCCCTGGGTTTATCCAAGCTCTCCGTGTTCCCTCAACTTCCTGCCCATTAAACTATGGGTCTTCACTCAACCTGGAAAGCAGACCGCCGTTCCCCAAATCCGGCCACGGACTTGCTTTGTGGTCAGGCCTGCTTGGGGGCAGGTTCCTTGTCTAAGACGGGGCAGTGGCGGCAATCTCCCGGGGATCCATCTTGTAAAGGCTTTGTTTCAGGAGGGGTCCTCGGTGTGTCTCACTGTCCTGTCTGGAAATCACAGTTGGAAACTGCTTTTCAACATTTTTTTTCTCTGGTTCTGGTCTCTCTCTCTCTCTCTCTTTTTTTTTTTTTTTTTTTTTTTTAATATATTTTATTGATTTTTTACAGAGAGGAGGAGAGAGGGATAGAGAGCTAGAAACGTCGATGAGAGAGAAACATCGACCAGCTGCCTCTTGCACACCCCCCACCGGGGATGTGCCCGCAACCAACATACATGCCCTTGACCAGAATCGAACCCGGGACCTTTCAGTCCGCAGACCCGACGCTCTACCACTGAGCCAAACCGGTTTTGGCTTCTCTGGTCTCTTTTTAAAAATTTATTTTAAAATTAGAGTTGACATACAAAACTAGTTTTAGGTATAAATACAGTGATGGGGCATTTATCTATATGCCTTAGAGTGATCTCCCCGTAAGTCTGGTCCCGCTGGACAGCACACAGTTATTACAATACTAGAGGCCGATGCACGAAATCTGTGCAAGGGGCTCCCGTTCCCCACCCCTGCCCACCCCCTCTTCCTTGGCCCCTGCCCCCCACGTCGGCCACCTCTGCCTCAGCCCCCACATCGGTTTAATTAGCATCTTATGCCTTTGTTATTATAGATTAGTGATTATATTTCCTATTCTGTGCTTTATGTCCTCGTGACTATTTTTATAACTGGCATTTATACTTAATCCCTTTCACCTTTTCACCCAAACCCCTCCCATCTGGTGCCCACGAATTGTGAGTTTTCATTGGACCCTGGGACTACCTGGATAGTTGGTAATTTGGCTGAAAAGAAAGAGTTTAGGAATTATTCCCAGATGAGTAGAATGGTGTTTACAAGTTTTGTGTAATGTCTTCATTCTTTGTGTGTGTTTTTTCATTCCTTTTTCAAAGTTGAGTTGACTTAGATTTTGGTATTTAAGTGCTTCTTGTTTATATCTCTTCAGTGCTGCGCTGTGTGTAATTATAGAAGCCGGCACAGGGAGAGCTGTTTACAGATAACAGGCTAAGCCTTGCACGCAGTGAGGTAACTGCCTCACGCTCAGGAGCGGCTATTGGGAAGGAACCGGAAGGAGCACGTGTTGGGGGGGCTGCGGAGGGGGCTCTGCTCACTGCTGGCCGGATGGAAACGGTCCGGCTGCGGTGGACAGCAGCCTGGCGGCTCCTCAGGAAGTTAAACATAGAATTCCCGTACGACCAAGCAACCCTGCGGCTGTGTCCCCCGAGGACTTGAAAAGAGGGAGTGGAGCAGGTGCTTGTGTTCACTGCGGTGCTGCTCACTGTAGCGGAAGGCAGGAACAGCCATGTCCCATCAGTGATGAGTGGATAAACAAAACGTGTTAACTATTTACAACGGAATAGTATTCACCCCCAAAAAGGAATGAGATTCCCATACTGGTACATTCATGCCACAACACAGAGGAGCCTTGAAAACATCATGCTAGTGCAAATATGCCAGACACAAAGGGCAGACATTGTATGATTCTGCTCACACGAGGCGCCTAGAATAGCAGATTCATAGAGAAAGTCAGAAGACGTTTCTGGGCCCAGGGGCCGGTAATGGGGAGTTAGGGTTTAAGTGGAGGCCCGTTGCATGGAGATTCGTGCAGTAGCCTCCCTTCCCCTGGCTGCCGCACCGGTTTCCCCTGGCACCTGGGACCCAGGCCTTCGCTCTTGCCGCAGCGGAGAAGCCACGCCTCCAGGCGAGGCTTCTCGGCTCTGGCCAGTCAGGCTTGGTTTCCCCACTCCAGCCACAGCAGAGAAGCCAAGCCTCTTCAGTCTTAAATCTCCAGTCTTCACTCTGGGCCTGCATATGCAAATTAACCCACCATCTTTGTTGGGTTAATACTCATGATTGGCTGGTGGGTGCTGTGGAGGTGCAGTCAATTTGCATATTTGTCTTTTATTAGTGTAGATCAGTGGTTCTCAACCTTTCTAATGCCACTACCTTTTTTTTTTTTAATTTATTTTATTGATTTTTAACAGAGAGGAAGGGAGAGAGATAGAGAGCTAGAAACGTCAATGAGAGAGAAACATCGACCAGCTGCCTCTTGCACACCCCCTACCGGGGATGTGCCCACAACCAAGGTACATGCCCTTGACCGGAATCGAACCTGGGACCTTTCAGTCTGCAGACTGATGCTCTACCACTGAGCCAAACCGGCTTCGGCACGACCCTTTAATACAGATTGTCAAGTTGTTGTGACCCCCAACCATAAAATTATTTTTTATTTATTTAATTTTTTAAAAATATATTTTATTGATTTTGTACAGAGAGGAAGGGAGAGAGATAGAGAGCTAGAAACATTGATGAGAGAGAGTCATTGATCAGTCGCCTCTTGCACACCCCCCACTGGGGATATGCCCGCAACCAAGGTACATGCCCTTGACCGGAATCGAACCTGGGACCCTTCAGTCCCCAAGCCGACACTCCATCCATTGAGCCATAAAATTATTTTTGTTGCTACTTCATAACTGTCATGTTGTTACTGTTAATGAATCGTAATGTAAATATCTGTTTTCCGATGGTCTTAGGCGACTCTGCTAGTGGTTCTCTTCTGTGGGTCGCGGCATGAGGAAGCTTGAGGACCGCTGGTGTGGATAGCTGCAGAGTTTCTGTTTGGGATGAAGAAAACGTTCTGAAATTGAATAGGGGTGATTTAAAAAAATATATATATATTTATTCATTTGAGAGAGAGAGAGAGGAATGGAATGGAGATGGAGAGTTAGAAACATCAGTGAGAGAGAAATCAATTGGCTGCCTCCTGTACGTCTCCTACTGGGAATCAAACTTGCAACCCCAGCATGTGCCCTGACTGAGAATCAAACCCATTGACCTCTTGGTTCATGGGTTGATGCCTAAACACTGACCCACACCTGCCGGGCCAGATTTTTTTAATGGGGACCAAGTCTTATCGCCGTGCCGTTTAATCCCCTCATTGCAAGGGAAGTGAAGTCCCCTGTCTTCCGTGGTCCGCACAGCCCTGCGAGGTGGGGTCCGTTTTCTCTGCCTTTTCTCCTGCCCTCCTTCCCGCTGAGCTCAGTTCTCACCGGCCCGGCGTGCCCTCCCCAGCTGGTCTGACTGCTTCCCTGGCTCTGACCAGCTCTGCCTTCAGGCTCGGCTTCGGAGGGCCTTTTCCATGTTTACCTGCCTAGAGCGCCCCTCTGCCGTGGGTAACCGTCTGGTTCCTTTAGGGCTCTGGTAATGATGTAACATTCCTATTGGTTTTGTATTGTTTTGTTTCCATTTAGCCGGCCCACAGTGGGTCCTCACAAACCTCTGTTGAGTCAATGGGTGAAGGAGGACGGGCTGACCCCGGAGCCTGAGGGGCCACAGGTGGGAGCTGAGGGAGGGCGGGCTGGGCCGTGGTGGTGGGAGCAGAGGAGAGGCGGTCCGTAAGGCCAGTGTTGAAGTGGTTGGCCCAGTGTGGTTCTCAGAGAGGCTCCGGGGGTCATGGGGGCGAGGTTTATGGCAGTGGGTCGGAGTGAGAGTGTGTGTGTGTGTGTGTGCGTGCGTGCGTGCGTGCACACAGGTAGGGGCAAAAGATGAGGCAGGGGATGATGGGGCGTGCTTTTTGAGGAAGGGAAGCGACCGGAGGGAGCTGAGGTTGTGAGACAGGTTTTGTGTGTTATGGGAGGACCACCCTTTGCACGCTGGCTTGCTGAGCGGAAGGAGCCGGCGGAGAGGTGGCAGCTGCGGGAACAAGAGACCGGCGGGCGGGTTCGGTCGGGGGAGACGGGGGCAGCGCATCCTCAAACCGGACAGGAATGTGCTCGTTCAGTAACTGAGCAGTGGCTTCACTTACAGGCACTTTAAGATTGTATGTCTTTATGTCTTAATTCAAAGCCTTGTCTTGTACTTACTTGGTTCTAACAAATGTGGATGTTAAAGCTAAAGGAATATTATCTCCTTGAAACTGGTCGTTGATTTTTCTGGCTTATCTGTCTGTTGGCCATTTTGAATGTCATGGATATATGAAAGAGAAGCGAATGAATTGTCATTGATTTTAGAGAGGGAGAAGGTGGGAGTGAGAGAAACATCGAAGTGAGGGTGATACATGGATCGGTTGCCTCCCTCACCGCCCCTGACCAGGGTTTGAACCTGAAACCGAGGTATGTGTCCTGACAGGATCAGAGACCTGGTGCACCGGACCATGCTCTCACCAGCTGAGCCGCACTGGCAGGGCATAGATGCATTTTTAAAAATATATACTTTATTGATTTTTTACAGAGAGGAAGAGAGAGGGATAGAGAGTTAGAAACATGGATGAGAGAGAAACATAGATCAGCTGCCTCTTGCACACCCCCTACTGGGGATGTGCCCGCAACCAATGTACATGCCCTTGACCGGAATAAAACCTGGGACCTTTCAGTCCGCAGGCTGATGCTCTACCGCTGAGCCAAACCGGTTTCGGCCACAGATGCATTTTTAAAAGGTTTATAATTTAGACCTTTTGGGGGGCTTTCTTCTTAAAATATGTCAACTACAAATTACAAATCTTTTATCTGGAAATGAAAGAAAGACAGCTTATTGGATCCCCTTTCAATTCTCAAAACTTTTCGGTATCTGATGAGAGATGGTGAGCTATTTCTGGATGATTATATTTGTTGGAATTTTTCATTTGCTCTTGATAAACTTTTTAGTTTCTTGAAAAAGAAAAGATAATTTTTATGATGAAAAATATTGGAAGCAATCCTATGTAATAAAAGGCCAGCCACCATAAGTGTAAGGACTGGACCCACCAGAGACCAGACCCACCATGGCCCCTTGCTGGGCTGGCTCCGCCCTAACCGATCAGGCAGGCCAGCAATTAGGGGCCATCAGGTAGGCAGTTGGCCCTCCCAGGACTGGCCCTGCCCCCAGCAAAGAAAGAGGGAGGCCAGGCCACGACGGTGACTCTGTGCAGGTGTGCGGCCGGCCAGCGATCCCCCGCAGAGGGAGGCCAGGCCAGCCCAGCATCGCACCCCACACCTGTCGCCTGCAGAGGGAGGCCATGGTGAGGGGGGCAGTGCTGCACAGATGGCAAGCCGTGGCAGTGGCGGGGTGGGGCCGGCTGCCTGCAGCCGGAAAGGGAAGCCCCGATAGGCCCTGATCTCAGGCCAGGCCTAGGCACCCTCCCTGAGGGCCCGGATTGTGAGAGGGCGCAGGCCGGCTGAGGGATCCCCCCCCCCAGTGCACAAATTTTTGTGTAATGGGCCTCTAGTTGTAATTATTATAATCACTATTGTTTTGTGGTTTCTGGAAATAGCGCACTATTTAAAATCAAAGTTAAGTGACTTAGTTATCCTTCCTTGGATTATCTTTTTATGGAGTTACTTCATTGAGAATGCAGAAGATTTCTTGCTTTTTCTGTCGCTCTACTCTGATACTCACTGTTCAAATATTTTAAATTTGTGAAAAAGAATGATGTCCTCAGTGATCTGCTCTCACGTGGCTTTCAGTGATAGAAAAGAGCAGGTCAGCCTCCAGTTAGAAGTGAGATAAAGCACCGCGGATCAGACCCTGCTTTTCCTGTGCCGGCTTTTCTCTGAGACGCAGTCATGAGTCCTGTCCTCGTCACATCACGAGTACGCTCTGTGACTCTGGTGAGGCTCAGGGGATGTGAGGATATGGAGTCGCTGCCTTTCAGGGACACCTTTCTCCACTTAAGGAGCTAAAAAATGCCTTCTCGTCATCCCTCCCTCTCTGCCCTTTATAAGTGGCTATGAGAACGGGTTGTGTGGAAAATTATTTTCCAAAAAACGAGAAAGGTGAGCTCTCTGTGCATAGTGGCCCTTCCTAAGGAAATATGATTATTAAAAGCAAATTAGAGCCCAGCCAGCATGGCTCAGTGGTTGAGCATTGACCTATGAACCAGGAGGTTACGGTTCGATTCCTGGTTAGTCCTGGGTTGCGAGCTTGATGGATCCCCGGTGTGGGGCATGCAGGAGGGAGCCAGTCAGTGATTCTCTCTCATCGTTGATGTTGCTATCTGTCTCTCCCTCTCCCTTCCCCTCTGAAATTAATAAAGATTCTTAAAACCCACTAATTAGAGAGCACTTATTCCCAGAACATAAAAGGCTCATGCCCTCTCCTCTGACACGGAAGCGGAGCTGCCAGTGCACCTCAGGCGCCTCCGAAGGGCCACGTGCAGCTGGGCCGTCAGCGCACCCCTGTGGGCAGGCGCAGGCTGCCGGTCTGCGTTCTGGGACCGTGTCCCGAGCTGGTGTTCCTGGCCGTGGCACGGGGGGGGTCTTCGTTCACAGTCTGTCGAAGGATGAGAGATTATTGCAAGATTAAGTATTTACTCTAATAACGGATCAAGACTTTCTATTCAAATAAAAAGCAACTTGAAGGAAAATAATCGGGGAAACATTTTGCTCATTGGGAGTTACTTTGTGCCCTCTCTCCCTCTCCCCCTTTTCCTCTGAAATTAATAATAATAGTAATACCCTTTTCCTCTGAAATTAATAATAATGATAAAAGAAGTCAGAGAAAAGGGGACCTTGGAAACGGTCAGGGAGGTAGACCAGGACGAGCTGCAAGCCCTGTGGGTTCCCTGGGTTTAGAGATGCGTGCCTGGGGGCGGGGGGAGTGAGGGAGCGGGGGGAGTGAGCGAGCGTGTGCTCCTGGAGGGAGAGAATGCTACAATATGTATCTTTTTTTTCCCCCCAAACATATTCCATTGATCTTGTACAGAGAGGAAGGGAGAGAGACAGAGAGCCAGAAACATCCATGAGAGAGTCATCGACCAGCTGCCTCTTGCACACCCCCCACTGGGGACATGCCCTTGACCGGAATCGAACCTGGGACCCCTCAGTCCCCAAGCCGACGCTCTATCCACTGAGCCAAACTGGTCTCGGCATACAATATGTATCTTTTGAGACTGTTTCCCCCACTCAGCACGATGTCTTTGAGAGTCATCCAGGTTATTCTGTGTTACCAATAGCTTTTATTGCTGAGCAGTATGTCACTGTGTGGATTTACCCACTCATCTGTTTCCAGGGCTCGGTGACTGAATAGAGCTGCTCTGGATGTTTCATCGTATCTTTGCATTCCTGGTTGTCCATCCCCTGAACTCCTTAGCTTGTGGTCATCGGGTCCCCAGTTTCTGGAGGGCGGATGTTCCTATGTATTCTGGCACACGTACGCGTTTATAACCGCAGTAGGCAAACACATACTAAAGCTCTGTCCTGTGCCAGGCATTGGGAATACATCGCTAAGCACACACACCTCCTCCGCCTCCCTGGGGGGACTCAGCCTGCAGGGGAGACAGCCTCAGCCCAGGCGCCACTGGTCGTGCAGCTCGCACTGGCCACTGCTGCTCCCGAGGAAAGGCTGGGCTTCTCAGAGCCCGTGAGGCGTTTGGCCTCACAGCAGGTCGGCCACGGCTCCCCTGACAAGGTGGCCCATTGAAATCGTTACCTGAGCAAGGCGGTGGGGACTGGGAGAGGGATGTCCGACTGCCGGCTGAGGCTGTGCCCCCCCACCCGGGAGGAGACCTGGCAGGGAGAGAGCAGGGAGAGAGCGGCTGCAGGCAGAGCCATTCCTAGCGTGGACCGGAGCTGGCGGGAGGCACGGGGCTGTTCCAGCCAGCGGGAGGAGGCTGCCCTGCAGACAGGATGACGGGGATGGGGAAGGCGGCTGATTCAGGCAGCGATGTGGGAGGCAGAGCAGATGGAGTGGTAGGAAGTGGATGTGAGTAATGAAGGAAGGGGGCGTCGGTGAGCGGGAGACGGGCAGCGTCGGCTGGTGTCGGTGGGCTGCCACGGAATGGGCGTATCCGTACAACGATGACTATGGATGCGTGGCCATCCGACGTTTTGTGATTTTGGAACCTATGACAGCACCTTATTTATAGATTGAATGCTATCCACATTGAAGATGTCGTCTCTAATGCTTGTAAGGATGTGATTTTATCTTTCGACATTTGTGAGGAAACATGGAGCCTGTCCCTAAACGGTGTCCATCTCTGGACCCCTTGTTTTCCTGCCGTCCGCAGCCACACGTGCCTCAGCCCTGCCACCCGCCCAGGCAGGGCTGCACCCGCCTGCGATGCCTCCCGTGCCCCCAGCGGCCACTCGGAGCGCTTCCCGCGGCCGCAGTGGAGGGCCGCCTTCTGCGGGTCCCTCCTCTCCCGGCCGCGCAGCTGTCCAGGCTGGAGGGCAGAGCCGAGGAGAGGACCGAGGGCTCGCCTGCCCTCCTGGGACGGGAGGAGCCTTCCTCCTAGTTCCTCTCCGGTCAGCCTCGGCCATTCCCCAGACTCCCTTTTCCGGGTTTACAGGTACCTCCCCGGGAACCTCGGCCGAGTTCTTTAGTCTTTGTTTCTGCTCTCCGCCCCATGGAGCTTTTCGCTCCTGAGCCTCTGCGCCTGCGGGCTCCCCGTGCCCTGCTCACCGGTGGGCTCTCATGTCTGCGCATCACACTCCTGTTATTTCCCGGGATCACAGGCGCACTCGCCTTCATGCTTAGACCTTCCTTCTGCAGACCAGGGACCTGCCTGCCCTCTAGACCTTCCCATGAGCGCGCTGTACCCAGCGGTGCGCGGTGTATGCCACACCGTTGTGAGTGTCACATGACTTCTCCCAGTGCGTGAGGCACTGCTTTCTGCTGGGAGCATGTTCGTGCTTGTGCGGGCTGAGGATCTGAGTCACGCAGAGGCGGATGTGCGTTCCGAGTCCCTCAGCGGCCGTGAACTTGGAGGAAGACGGCTCTCGGTCGAGGTCTTTGATTGTGTTCTCTGCGTGCCCAGTGTGTCTTGTTCAGCTGCAGGGGCCTGTCCTGGCCCTGGGAGAGCTGTGAGACGTGTGCCGATTAAAATTAAAGAACAGGTTTCCCAGGCAGCGTGTTTTCACCCATTCTGTGTACCTTTTTATCCGCTCATTCATTCAGGCTAAAATGCCTCAAGTGCCTGTTTTTAATTACATTTTCTACTGCAACTCAACTTATTTTTTTACCCTCTGGACTCTTTCACTATAACAGGGAATGCTTTAGGAATTTAAAAAGTACTTTCTTTTTTCTTTTTAAAAAAATATATTTTATTGATTTTGTACAGAGAGGAAAGGAGAGCCTCTTGCACACCCCCTACTGGGGATTTGCCCGCAACCAAGGTACATGCCCTTGACCGGAATCGAACCCGGGACCCTTCAGTCCACAGGCCGACGCTCTATCCATTGAGCCAAACCGGTCTTGGCTTAAAAAGTACTTTCGTGCCTGGTGGTGTGACTCAGTGGTTGAGTGTGACCCATGAACCAGGAGGTCACAGTTTGATTCCTTGTCAGGGCACATGTCCAAGCAGGGAGCATGCAGGAGACAGCCAATTGATGATTCTCTCTAATCACTGAGATTTCTCTCTTATGCCTTCTCTTCTCCTCTCTCTGAAATCAATAAAAATACTTTTTTTAAATATATATAATTATTTTGTCTTTTTTGCATGATATATGAAAATAGTGATTTTAAGTTTGCATTTAAAAATTCTAGTTAAGTATAGTGTGAAACAAATTAAGTGAATTTCAACACATTGTTTATTTTATTACTTTTTCTCATCTTTTTGTACAAAATTTTATTCATATTAACACATTGTTTATGTTAAAGACTATGCATGTAGGCTGGCCAGGTAGCTCAGTTGGTTAGAGCATCATCCCAGTTCACCAAGGTCACGGGTTGGATCTCAGATCAGGGCACATACAAGAAGCAACCAATGAATGCATAAATAAATGGAACAACAAATGGATGTCTCTCTCTCTTCCCCCTCCCTCCTTCTCTCTCCAGCTTAACAAAACAAAACAAAACAAAAAACAGTCCTGGCTGGTGTGGTTCAGTTGGTTGAGTCAGTTCAAAGGTTGCAGGCTTGACCCTGGGTCAGAGTGCATACAAGAGGCAACTGATGGATGTTTCACTCTCATATCAGTGTTTTTCTCTTCCTCTCCCTTCCTCTCTCTCTCTAAAAATCAATTAAAAATCTTTAAAAAAAAACAAAACACAAACCAACAACCAATGAATACATAAGTAAGTGGAACAATAAATTGATGTTTCTCTCCACCTCTCCCTTTCTCTCTCTAAAATCAGTCGGTAAAAAAATAATAATGGCTGTGCATAGATTTTATTTCCTTTGAATTAGTTACATGAAATATGATTTGACAACAGAATAAAAGTGAAATTTTATCATGTCTGTGGATTCTGTAAAATTTTCTATAAATGATATCATTTTGCAGTTTGGATTTTTCAGCATTTTGAGGTGTTATATACTAAGAATATGCCTTGCATTATAGTTTTTAATTTCAGTGACTTGTTATTTTTCTCTTAGATGTTCAGGGGTTTTTTTGTTTTTTGGTTTTTTTTCAAATCTCCTGGTTGTTTTTGGTTGTATCTTATTCTCTATGCTTTTGAGATGTTTATGTCTTTGTTTTAAACACACTGTTGTTACTTTATAATAGTCCTGTGCTCTTGATATCTACCGCTCTGTCTGAGGTAGCCTCTGATAGCGCCCATGCTGAATTAGTTCAGAGTGTGGGTTATAACTGTAGGTTGTGTCCTAATGTTTCGTGGCTTTGATCACGGAAACCCCGAAGGCCTGGGATGAGAGCTTAGGCTGATGTACATTTCATTCCACCTCTCTCCCTGAGTGGCAGGCACTTCGTTCCAAATGATCAAGGACCCTGACCGTAGCCATCAGACTGGAACTCGAGCTCCATGAAGTCAGGAGCGTTTCCTGGTTCACTGGTCTCCCAAGTGGTCTGCGTAGTGCAGGGCGCACAGTGCCTGCACCGGAGCCGAATGTGTCATCTCTCCTGTGACTGGTCTGCGTTCCACTGAAGAAGCAGAGAGGGACTTTCTGCCAGAAGGACGGGGGCTTTCTTTTGATTCCTCTTCCCCCATTTGTTCCAGTAACTTGACTTTGACCCCGTGCTGAGCAGAAAGCTAATTCTACCCTTTATAGTAACCGGGAGGCCTGGCGCATGAATCCGTGCACCAGTGGGGTCCCTCAGCTTGGCCTGCGGGCTCTGGCGGAGACCAACTCTCTGACATGCCCCACGGGGTCCGGATTGTGAGAGGGTGCAGGCCAGACTGAGGGACCCCACTGGTGCACGATTGGCTGGGGAGAGACTCCGGAGGTTGGCCAACCGAGGAAGAGCTCCAGGGCTGGTCCAGCCCATCTCACTCAGCCCCAATCAGCCGGACCCCATGGTAGACTGTCTGCCCCCTGGTGGTCAGTGCACATCATAGCGAGTGATTGAGTGGCTTTAGCATATCATTAGCATAGCATGGTTTGATTGTTTGAAAGGCCAACCAGTCGACTGACACTTATACTATGGCTTTTGGTATATAGGACAGTGGTTGGCAAACTGCGGCTCGTGAGCCATATGCGGCTCTTTGGCCCCTTTCATTTTTAGCAAAGGCCAGCTTGGGAAGTATCCTAATTAAGTTAATGACAGTGTACCTTCCTATATAGTTTAAGTTTAAAAAATTTGGCTCTCAAAAGAAATTTCAGTCGTTGTCCTGTTGATGTTTGGTCTGTTGGCTGATGTGAGTTTGCCAGCCACTGGAGTAGGACAAGCATTTGCCTCCTTCCTGCGTCTGTTGGTCTCGGGGACCGCACATGAGTTGAGTCAGGCTCTCTAAGCTACCTTTAATTTGTTTTTCACAAATACTCAAATTTCTCATTTTTGGAAGGTGAGAAGATTAAAAACCAAAACAAAAAACACACAGAGATAATTAGATTAAGCTTTGAAGGTTAAAAAAAGGCTTATTAAGATGATATAGTTTTGGCCGAGACCGGTTTGGCTCAATGGATAGAGCGTCGGCTTGGGGACTGAAGGGTCCCGGGTTCGATTCCGGTCAAGGGCATGTACCTTGGTTGCGGGCATATCCCCAGTAGGGGGTGTGCAAGAGGCAGCTGATCGATGACTCTCTCTCATCGATGTTTCTAACTCTCTATCTCTCTCCCTTCCTCTCTGTACAAAATCAATAAAATATATTTAAAAAAAAAAAAAAAAAAAGATGATATAGTTTAGTAGTGAGAATTTAGGTAACCATCAAACAAGAAATGACAAGTGAAAAATAGAAAAAATTAGCAAAGATAAAAATGCGTGGGTTCTTTTGTTCTTTTCACTAACCATGGGCAGAGGAAATCCTCCCATAATTGAGACTTTGACTTAATGGTTAATTTATTTTTCATTTTCTTGTAATACTCATTAAATTATTTGAAGATGAAACAAATGCTATTATCTAGCAGGTCTTGGAATTGTTTTTAAAGAATATTAAAGAAAGCACTTAACTATTTGTTGTGATAACATTACCAATACATTTGGTAGATTTCTTATTCATTTGGTGTGATGTAAATTAGATGGGATGTGGATGTGAGCAGAAATAAAAATTGTCACCTTTAAGTGCAATGAAGGTATAAAGAGCCTGTTTTCAAAGAGACATATTATTCTCTATATTGTCTTTTTAATTGAATTTATTGGGGTGCTTGTTATTGGTTAATAAAATTATATAGGTTTCAGGGATACAATTCTATAAAACATCATCTGTATTCCTTTATATTGTCTTTATTTGATCATGCTGAACTGTCTGTGGTTGATTATGGAAGAGTGTGAATTGACCCATTATTGGTGTTGTGGTTCCTATGTTTGTTGTCAAAGATCTTTGCAAAATGGGAGGATAAAATGGGGTCATATGATATTATGATGACTAAATGTTGTTTCTTCTTTCTTTTGCAGTTCCAATTCCTAGTAGACAGAATCGGCGAGTATCAGGTATATGTTCTCTTTCAAAACATACTGCTATGTTTTAAGATAGGGTTATTGTAAATAAAAACAAACTGTTCTTTTTAATAAAAAGTTAACAGCATCCCTAGCTGGTTTGGCTCAGTGGGTAGAAGTCGGCCTGCGGACTGAAGGGTCCCAGGTTCGATTCTGGTTGAGATCATGTACCTTGGTTGCGGGCACATCCCCAGTAGGGGCTGTGCAGGAGGCAGCTGATTGATGTTTCTCTCTCATCGATGTTTCTAACTCTCCCTCTCCCTTCCTCTCTGTAAAAAATCAATAAAAGTATATTTTTTTTAAAAAGTTAACAGCATTCAGAACATTACAAAATTTTTCTGATTTTTTCATCCTATTTCATTTTCAGTTCAGAGCATATATATATATATATATATATATATATATATATATATATATATATGAATATGTATATGTATATTTTTATATTGCTATAATTAGGTTTTTTTTCATTACTATTTTTCCATATTCATAATTGTGACTTCTAAAAACTACTTTTAACATTACTATTTCTGGTTTTCTAAATTATGCTGACGTTAACTTCTTGCCTACATTTTCAAGCCACTTAAATTGTTTCCTCAGCTTTAGTGTGGGAGTGGCCTTCCCTGTCAGACTGAGCGCTGCCTTCGCTTTTCTGTGCGTCGTTAGAACAGCCGCGGGGAGAGCGCCCGCACAGGCCTCTCCGCCAGACCTTTCCGGGACACGGCCCCCTCCTGCAGCCGGAGGGAAAGTGGTGCCTCCTCCCCAGACCTTTCCGGACACGGCCCCCTCCTGCAGCCGGAGGGAAAGTGGTGCCTCCTCCCCAGACCTTTCCCGGACACGGGCCCCTCCTGCGCCCCCTCCTGCAGCCGGAGGGAAAGCAGTGCCTCCGGCTGTTTGGTTTGGCACTCCTTTGGTTGTTAACCAGAACTAGTGTTTCCAAACATGGGAAACCCATTTTTATTTTCCCTAATTTGGTAATACTTGAATCTTTTATCTATTATGATCTAGATCAGTGGTTGGCAAGCTGCGAGCCACATGTGGCTCTTTGGCCCCATTCATTTTTAGCAAAGGCCAGCTAAGGAGGACCCTCATTAAGTTAATAACCATCTCCCTACTTATATAGTTTAAGTTTAGAAAATGTGGCTCTCAAAAGAAATTTCAGTCGTTGTACTGTTGATATTTATTGATAGCTCTGTTGACTAATGAGTTTGCCGACCACTGGTCTAGATTACTTTTGTAAGTTTGAGTAAATTTCTGTCATGATTTTTAACCTTTTGAAATTTTTAATGCAAAGTTTTTCACATTGGTTGTGCTATTTATTTTACTTTTGTTATCTTTTTAATGTACCCAAAGTTTTTCTTACGTAACTGTTACCTTGAACGGCCGGGTACGTAGCAGGCACTCAGCAAGTATTTGCTGGATATATACATCCTCTTCTTTCTTATTCTTCTTCAGGATTGCTCCTAAGCTGAGAAGGAACCCCCCTCCCCATTTAAAAAACATCTTTTTATTGATTTCAGAGAGGAAGGGAGAGGTAGAAACATCAATAATGAGAAAGAATCACTGATCTGCTGCCTCCTGCACACCCCGCACTGGGGATCGAGCCCACAACCTGGGCATGCGCCCTGACCGGGAATCCAACCCTGACCTCCTGGTTCCTGGGTCGACGCCCAGCCATTGAGCCACACTGCCAGGTGGGGAGGACACCCCCTGTTTTCATAGAGCTGGTCAATATGTTTTCCCGAAGTTTTTCGTATAATCAATGTTTGACTTGTGCTGCATCCAGAGTTCCTCTGCTTTGTTTTGGAGAAAGGCCTTTTACTAGCAAGTTAGTGTAGCGTGAGTTTGGCTGTGTGTTGGGATGTGAGTGTCTCAGGATTGTCACTCAGGCTGCACATGTCACCTTGTTCTTTCATGTCCCCCACCCTTCCCCTTACCTTCTGTCCTCGGATCCTTCTCTTTGAGGAGAGCTGCTCATTTCCCCAGAAAGCCTTTGATAGCATTGTGCACCACGTCTGCCGAAGGAGCTAGAAGGTGTTCTTACGTGTAGTTATTCACAGAGGAAATGAGAAGAGACCTGTGAAGGGTCATCTCCCATTTCTGTCCGTCCTTGCCCGTGTCCCCTTTTCCAGAAAGATCAGCGGTGTCGCTTGGCCTCTGCAGGACGGTGGGGGAGGTGAGGACAGCGGGGCTGGCCAGGGGCTGCTGCTGGGCTCTCGGCGTGCTGCGGTCCGTGCGCTGCGGAGGCTCAGGCAGCACATGCTGCCATTCCTCCCCCTAGCTTTCATAATCCTGCCGAACATCTAAGACCTTTAATGTTATTCAAATGTTAGGTGAAAATCAAAGATTCTAAAAGGGTTATGCAGGAGAGGAAGCAGCCTGTAGCAATGGCTGACATGCAGACTGCTCGGTGCACGGCTTTGAGGCCTCTCTTCATGCCTGCCTGCCTCGTGTTGTTGAGTAAACTCTACGCTAACACTGTGGGTGCGTGCTACGGTTATCCCCACCGAACAGACTGGAGACTGGAGCAAGGCAGGGAGCCCCTCGCAGCAGTGGAGGCGACAGTGTGCCCAAGGGAGCGGAGACCTGGTTAGTGTCCCTCCATCGCCGAGACCCTCGTGGGCAGTCTCCGGGGGACCCTCTGGTCCTCGCTGTCCTCCGAGCGCAGCGGCTCCTGTGCTCGGCCGAAGCTCCACCTGCCGTGCGGGCTCCTCCAGGCGGCCGTTCCCTCTCCTCCGGCGGCACTGACGGGGTCTGTGCTGCTCGTGGCTCCGTTCAGACTGTTCTTCCCCTCCTTCCTAACGTTCTCGCTCCAAACTCTCATTGTTATATTCTACCAGCTACTCCCCCTCCTTGTTTACTAGTACTCATCTGATAATCCCCACATTGTCCCGATTCTTTAAAAAAATATTGTTACTGTTTTCAGAGAGGAAGGGAGAGGGGGGAGAGAGAAGCATCGGTGATGGGAGAGAATCATGGGTCGGCTGTCCCTGCACACGGGCGCTGGGGATCGAGCCCGCAACCCCGCCTGTGCCCCACCGGGAATAGAAGAGTGACTCCTGGCTCAGAGGTGACACAGCCGAGCCTCACGCTGGCCCCGTGTTCCCACGTGGCTGCCCTCTGGTCCTCGACCTCCTCTCTCCCGGCGACCTTGTCTCCCGCCCCTCTCCGTGGCCACGCTCTCTGTGACACACTCTGCTCATGTGCCAGTCTGTGGCCCTGGACCTGCCGGCTCCTCAGCTCCCACTCCAGCCCTGGCACGCACTGCCCCGGCCTCCCTCCCACTCTCTCACTTCCTCTCCACTCACGCCCCGCTCTGTGGTCAGGGACTGCAGCCGCACCTCGGCACGTACCCTGAGGGGACACCGGGAGGGGGGCAGACGCACCGGGAAATGGAGGACAGGCCGCTGGTTGGCCGGTGCCCGAGGGAGGCGTCTGGCTGGGACAGTGTCCTGACACTCCAAGGGTGAGCTGGGCCTGGCCGCTTGGCTGAAGGCGGGAAGGAGGTGACGGACGGTGGGGGCAGAGGTGCGGGCTGGGCACAGACTAGCCGTGTGGGGCGTGGGAGTGTGTGAGGGCCTGAGCTCGGCTCGGCCGGACACGGCGATGGAGCGGGAAGCAGCGCTGACCGAGCGGGTGCTGAGCGGGCACTGCCCTGGAGAGACGGGGTGGGGCCCGGGCTCAGACCAGGTGGGCGCTCCAGAGGCAGCTCTCCCCCTGCCGCTGCCTTCCCCCAGGGGGTGAGGAGCAGTGCCTCCCAGTCCCAGCAGGACAGTCTCCACTTGAATGAGCAGTTTATGGATTCTTCGGAGGCCGCTTTCTGGGATAATCCTGAGTTATGTGAACTGTCTTTGCCTTTGACATGTTGGTCTGATTCTGTTCATTTAAAAAACTTCATCCAAAACTGCCGCTCACTGATTGAACGTGTATTGACGCTCCAAAGCGCATTCCGTGCCATGTGTGTGCGGGGCCTCAGGCCACAGGCGGCAGGCGCCTGCGTCTGGTGGTGACCGGCACAGCCAACAGGAGAGGCCGCTGGGAATCTCAGTGCGGCAGGGCAGGTGCCTGTGACCAGCCGTCCCGTCTCGTAAGGCTCAGGTGCTCGCAGTGTACTTAGATGCAGGGTTTTTTCTTTCTATCCTTTCACAGCACTCAGTATTTTTCCATCCATCGCTGTCGTGAGGTGAAAACTACTAAACATTGCTTACAATAACGTAGAAACCCAGTGTTATGGATCGTGTGTCTCCCTCAAGTCATATGCTGAGGCCCAATCCCAGTGTAATTGCCTTGGAGATGGGCCGGGGAGGAGGCTAATAGGTTAAATGAGGTCCGGACGATGAGGCCTAATCCAGTAGGACAGGCATCCTTACAAGCACAGGACGAGCCCTGCCGTTGGGGGCAGTGGTTAGAGTGGCAGCTCACAGACGGCAGGGTGCCAGGTCCCATTCCGGCCAAAGGCATGGACCAAGGTTGCAGGCTTGATCCCCGGCCCCTCTGTCTCTACTCCCCCTTCCACTGTCTCTAAAAAAGGACAATGGAAAAATACCCTCAGGTGAGATTAACCAAACACGAAGGAAGGAAGGAAGGAAATGCGGGAGGGGGGTTGGGGGGCAGGGGGAAAGGGGGTAAGGAAGGAAAGGGAGGGGAGGGGAGGGAAAGGGGGGGGGAGAGGAAGAGACACCAGGAGTGCCAGCTCAGAGGGAGGCCATGTGAGGCCACAGCAGGAGGCATCGCCCTGGCTGGGAGCTCAGTGGTCAGAGCGCCCTCCTCATACGCCAAGGTTGCGGGTTTGATTTCAGGTCAGGACACATACAAGAGGTAACCAATGAATGCACCAGTAATGGAACAGCAAACTGATCTCTCTATCTAAAAATCAATAAAATTTTTTAAAAATAAAAAGAATGCGGGGGGGGGGCAGTGGTATATGTACAAAGAAAATAATTTAATAAAAAAGAAAAAGAAAAAGAATGCATCCAGCTACAAGCTAAGGAGAGAGGGGCCTCAGGAGAACCAATGCCTGGATCTTGGCCTTCCAGCCTCTGGGCCGGGTTGTTCAAGCCGCCGGGCGGTGGTCGTCTGGCCGCCCACGCTGACCAGGACGCCCGCAGCGGGTCGGCTCGGGGCTCGGGCTTGTGACCAGGACCAGTGCTCGCTCTTTGTATCATGAAAGTTTCTCTCACAAGCACTTTAAAAATAAAAACTCATGTGTTATTTTTTTTACATTTTGTTATTGATTTCAGAAAGGAAAGAAGAGGGAGGAGAGAGAAACGTCGATGATGAGAATCATTGGCTGCCTCCTGCACGCCCCGCCCCAATGGAGATGGAGCCCCAGCCTGGGAATGTGCCTCCGGCTGAAACCAAACCCGGGACCTTCAGGCCACAGGCTGGCGCTCTGTCCATTAAGCCACCAGCACATTTTAATGAGTCACATTCTGGGTGAAGGCAGCACCGTTACGGTTGGGAAGAAGACTGCGCTGGATAATCTCGTGTCGCTTTGTACGGGTTCATGTTGCTGGCCAGTGGCATCTGCTGGGGACCTATGGCAGATAAATCCCTTCAGACATGGACTGTCTGCTAGTCTTCCTCTTCTTTCTTTCTGATGTATTTCTTATTGATCTCAGAGGGGAAGGAGGAGGGAGTGAGAGAGGTAGAACATCAGTGATGAGAGAGAATCACTGATCGGCTGCCTTCTGCACGCCCCACACAGGGGATTGAGCCCGCAACCCAGGCCTGTGCCCTGACCAGGAATTGAACCCGGGACCCTTCAGTCCACAGGCCGACACTGTCCACTGAGCCACACTGGCCAGGGCTAGTCTTCCTTTTCAGTAGGCCTCAGCGTCTCACGGCGCTCCGTGTGGCTCTTGAGGCTGCAGCTGGCAGGGCCATCCAGCCTCCCCCAGGGAGCCTGTGCATGGAGACAAGCTTCCTGCTGTGTGAACAGTCACATGGACACTTAGAAGTGGATTTCTACACATAAAATGGGAAGTAATTTGGGATCGGGACCAGGAAATCGAGAGGCTGGGTGTAAACAGAGGAAGAGGGCAGAGGGGGGTAGTTCAGAAGAAAAGGGGGAAAATTCAGAACCAGTTTGGAAAATTAAAGTCATAATATTTTTCCACAAATAGAAACATATTAATAATTTTAATGAAAATAACTACTTTTGTTCAAGTCATAGTATAATAATACCATGTACCCATCTGGCTCCGGAACGCAGGGCTTGTGAGGTGGAGGACGGAGGAGGAGCGGTGGGGCAGGTTGAATAAAGGTCCACGAGAGGGCTGCAGAGGAGGAGCTGAGGTGGTGAAGGAGAGGAGGAGAGGAAGTCCTGGTGAACCCTCTTTGGAAAGCCGGCCGGGCTGGCAGCATTGAGGACGGCCGGAGGCCTGCGGGCTAACATGCCGTCTGCTTGGCGGTCCCGGGGCAGCTTCCTCAGGCTCCTGCCCAGACGCCATGACGATGCCAAGAGGGGCTCAGGGGCCTGGGCGCTCCTCTCAGGACGGTCTGAGAGCAGGGCACCTGGCTCGGCCTGCGGGCGTGTGGAGCGAGCAGCTCGGAGAACAATAAGGAGTCATTTCCACATGCAGTTGTTCACGGCTCTGGCTCAGCCCCCAGAGCCCGAGGCGCAGGCTGGACAGCCCTCTGCAGAGCATCGCCCGCTGGCTGAGGGACCAGATGGCGGCGTCCTCGTGTCTTTGAATTCCGACAAAGACAAGTGCTGCAGGCAGCGCACACACAGGCCAATGCTCTATCGTTAAACGGTCACCATGCTTTACGTTTATGTCATGTCCTAGAGCAGAGCTGACACAGTGTCTCTCTTGTCTAAACTTTATTATTTTCTTCTTCTTTTTAAATCCTCACCCAAGGGTATGTTTATTGACGAGAGAGAGAGAAACATCAATGGGTTACCTTCTGGAGGTTCGTGTCTCTACCGGGGTCAAACCCCCGCCTTTTTTGGGGTACTGAACCCCTGAGCCCCCTGGCCGGGGCTCCTCATTTTCTAAGCCGTCCGTGTGAGTTACTTCAGTTGCTTCTGCTCATAATCACTCCGTAGCCAGATGTGTATGTTGCGTGTCGTGTACTTTGTGGTTTTCCACCCCTGCTTCGTAGCTCACCTGCGTGTCCTCACCACTACCGTCAGTTTAATGGATGGTAACAGGGTGGGGCAGAGGTAGGCATACCGCTGTGAGGACGCGAAACACAGTTTATTCCTGTATTATTATTTATTAATTGTATTATTTTCCATACAAACAACTGTGAGCCCTTTTACCCTACCCTGTCATCATCTCTTCTTTGTGGAGCTGTCAATCGCTAGAGAGCTGGCTTTTCGAACCTAACAGCATTGCTGGCGTTAGGAGGTACTCAATGCCTTTGTTAACTGAAAGAAGGGATTAAAACGTTAGGACAGTGTTAGCAAGCAGTGAGGAAAAGAAAATTGTTTTCACTCCCTGTTTTTCTAGTAAAAGTGCACGTTGCTTTATTCATTTTCTTGCTCTTTCTCTCTCCAAATGTAGTCTGTGCTGAGGCCTACAACCCTGATGAAGAGGAGGACGCAGAGC
Organism: Pipistrellus hanaki; assembly: GCF_964339955.1. Taxonomy (NCBI): domain Eukaryota; kingdom Metazoa; phylum Chordata; class Mammalia; order Chiroptera; family Vespertilionidae; genus Pipistrellus; species Pipistrellus hanaki. The sequence goes on from NC_140515.1 coordinate 59,379,330, forward strand.
CAAGGGTAAGACGTGCGCAAAGGGCAGTGAGTAGGGTTGGTTCCGTCCCAACTTCCTCCCCTTCTTCTCTGCACACCAGATCTAATCATGATGGTAACTAAGTACAAATTAAAATCTCAACACAATGCCCTTTTTTTTAACCTAATTGGTTGAAAAATATAAAAAACTAGAGGCCCGGTGCACAGATTCGTGCACTTAGGGGGGTCCCCTCAGCCCTGTCCTGTGCCCTCGCAGTCTGGGACCCTTCTGGGGGTGTTGGTCTGCTGGCTTAGTGGGAAGCGAGCCTGAGCCTGCAGTCAGACATCCTCTCGCAGTCCTGGGCTCTTGCAGTCCAGGTCCCCTCACTCCTTCCGGAGGTTCATGTCTCTGCCGGGGGTCAGCCCGCCGCCGCCTGCTGCTCCTGCTCCTGCCGGCCGCTGCGTGGTCTCCGCTGTGCTCGCCAGCCGTGAACCCTGCGGCATCTTCCCTGCCTGTCCTCTGAGCAGCGCTCCTGCTTGGGAGCACACTGACCACCAGGGACAGCTCCTGTGCTGAGCGTCTGCCCCCTGGTGGCCAGTGTGCATCATAGTGGCCCCTCAGCTGCCGTTGGGTTGGCCAGAGGTGACTGTCACTCAGGCTTCTGTATACGTAGACAGATGAGAGCAGACGCTTTTGTCTGTGTTCACTGCTGTGTCCCCAGGGGTAGCACAATGCCTGGCACCTCGTAGATGCCTACTGTTTGTTGAATGAATGAATCTGTACCCTCGGCTTCAGCGGGGCACGGAGGCTGCTGGCGGAGCTGGCTGGCTGGCAGCCCACAGCCCGTGGGGGGCTCCAGGGGAGCTCTTCACTGTCAGACACCGTCCCCGTCACCTGCTTGGTGTTTGTGAGGAGTTAAACGCACAGTAAACTGCTCGCCATACTTCCCGCTTTTTAGGAGAGAGAAATACACCAATTTGTAAACAAAGTAAGGTTTTAAAACGGAACTTAAATTCCCTTGGCTTTATTTGTATTGGCAGGTGGTTCATCCTAAAACTGATGAGCAGAGAGGCAGACTTCAGGAAGCTTGCAAAGATATTCTCCTTTTCAGAAATCTTGATCAGGTAACATTGTTTTAAAAATGTTTTTGTCTTTCAGCTTTTTTCCTGTTTATCATTTAACTAGTTTTCAGTGTCTTAGCTACAGCCAGGTGAGGCATAAAACTCTAGACTCGTCTCACCTACAAATGTTTGTATTGTGCTGACCTCCGTAACCACGGTGAGCCTTTCCGGTGGCGCCGGTATTCTGGAACTGCGCTCGCACTTCCTCCTGGTCCCGTCAGGAAACGCTCGGGTTCCCGGCCTGGCTCAGGTGGGAGCGCCGGGCTCGCCTTCCGGGCGGTTCCTCCAAAGACACCAGAGAGCGTTCTCCACCGCATCCGCCGCCCCGGAGTGTGTGCCCGCTTCCAGACCTCAGGGCCTCGGGGGTCACTTCTCCCCGAGTCCTCCGGCCGGGCCACGCAGGGGGCGGATCTCTGCGCGGGCTCCGCCCTGCCTGTGGGGAGAGAGCAGGACCACCTCCTGGCCCCAGCCCGCCTTCCATTTCCCTTCCCTTCTCTGCGGGGAGGGCCACGGGCTGAAGCCATGGGAGTGGCTGAGGTGCTGGCCTCCGGGGAAGCCGGCCATGGAGACACAGGAAGGATGGGACTAGGATTCTCACTCCCAGCTCCTGTGAATAGCCCTTCTGAAGACACTCGCAGCCTCCCCGGGCAGCTGGCTGGTCACAGTGAACCTGTGACAGTCAGAGGACTCCATCAGCCCGGGGAGAGCACCCCGTTGCTAGCCGTGTGGTCAGAGCGAGCCGTCCTTGTTGGCACTGTCAGCCTCACAGTGTCAGCACCCACGGAGCCGTGGGACCGAGAGAAGCCTCTCTCTGAGACTCGGTTATTCTTGGAGGCGTGGCACGGTCACACTGACAGCAGTCAGTCACACGGGATTGTTCAGCAGTGAAGGTGCTCCCTGGCCGGGTGTTAATCCACATTCCTCCAAAGGAAAGCCTTTCTCTGAGTGGAAGCTGTTCTCTAAGCCTCTCTAGTCACAGCCCCAGACGCCGACCCATGTTTGTTTAACAGCATTGTTTGGTTCCATTATGCTTATTGGTGCAGTTTCCTTCTGGTTATGGCAGGAATATTGGTAAGTAAGTGGTTGTAAGTGTTGTAAAGAAATGATTGAGGCAATATTAGCTGTCTGGTAACAGATCTCATTCATTAAGTTCCTGTTATATAGTACTTCCCTTAGGTTTTTTCCCCTCTAAGCATAAAAAAAAGATAAGCTAGAAACCAGTGAGCCACTTTATACAAATGCAAACACTGAGGCTCAGAGAGTGGAGGGGATGTGCGTGGCCGTCGGCGCAGCTCCTGCAGTAACCTCTGACGCCCTCCCAGCCCGTGGACCTGATGGTCCTGTTAAGTCCACACCGAGAAGGAGGTGACCTCCTGTGATTTTACACAGCACAGTGAGCCCTCAGGCAGGGACGGCTCTGGGTGCAGCGGGGCCTTCAATTAACACTTTCCAAGCAGCACCAGGAAAGCGTAGCAGTCCGCGGGGCACATGCCCATGGAGTGCAGGCTGCGTGGCCCAGGAAAGCACGTGTTTCAGCGCGCCCTCGGGGTCCTGCTGGAAGAGGGGACTTGGCTATGTGATCACACGCTGAGCAAGCATAGCATAGCTCTCCCCCCGCTTCCCCCCAGGAAATGTCAACGCTGTCTTTTCTCCTTGTGCGCACCTGCAGGAACAGCTCTCGGAAATCCTCGATGCCATGTTTGAGAAGGTAGTCAAAGTGGGTGAGCATGTTATTGACCAAGGAGATGACGGAGACAACTTTTATGTCATAGAACGGTAGGCCATGGGCTTTGCACTGGGCGGCTGCACCTGCGTGATTGAGTGCTCATCCTGTGCGTGTGCAGCGGGGGAGGACATAGGCAGATGAACCAGCTCCCACAGCCCCCCCCGCCCACAGCCTGCCCCCCCGCCCACAGCCTGCCCCCCCCGCCCACAGCCTGCCCCCCCCCGCCCACAGCCTGCCCCCCCGCCCACAGCCTGCCCCCCCGCCCACAGCCTGCCCTCCGCCCACAGCCTGCCCCTCCTCCGCCCACAGCCTGCCCCCCCGCCCACAGCCTGCCCCTCCGCCCACAGCCTGCCCCCTCCTCCGCCCACAGCCTGCCCCCCCGCGCACAGCCTGCCCCCCCGCCCACAGCCTGCCCCCCCGCCCACAGCCTGCCCTCCGCCCACAGCCTGCCCCCCCGCCCACAGCCTGCCCCCCCGCCCACAGCCTGCCCCCCCGCCCACAGCCTGCCCCCCCGCCCACAGCCTGCCCTCCGCCCACAGCCTGCCCCCCCGCCCACAGCCTGCCCCCCCGCCCACAGCCTGCCCCCCCGCCCACAGCCTGCCCCCTCCACCCACAGCCTGCTCCCCCGCCCACAGCCTGCCCCCCCCGCCCACAGCCTGCCCCCCCGCCCACAGCCTGCCCTCCGCCCACAGCCTGCCCCCCCGCCCACAGCCTGCCCCCCCGCCCACAGCCTGCCCCCCCGCCCACAGCCTGCCCCCTCCACCCACAGCCTGCTCCCCCGCCCACAGCCTGCCCCCCCGCCCACAGCCTGCCCCCCCGCCCACAGCCTGCCCCCTCCACCCACAGCCTGCTCCCCCGCCCACAGCCTGCCCCCCCGCCCACAGCCTGCCCTCCGCCCACAGCCTGCCCCCCCGCCCACAGCCTGCCCTCCGCCCACAGCCTGCCCCCCCGCCCACAGCCTGCCCCCCCGCCCACAGCCTGCCCCCCCGCCCACAGCCTGCCCCCTCCACCCACAGCCTGCTCCCCCGCCCACAGCCTGCCCCCCCCGCCCACAGCCTGCCCCCCCGCCCACAGCCTGCCCCCCCGCCCACAGCCTGCCCCCCGCCCACAGCCTGCCCCTCCCTCCCTCCTGCTGCCCCCCCCCGCCCACAGCCTGCCCCCCCGCCCACAGCCTGCCCCCCCGCCCACAGCCTGCCCCTCCGCCCACAGCCTGCCCCCCCGCCCACAGCCTGCCCCCTCCGCCCACAGCCTGCCCCTCCGCCCACAGCCTGCCCCTCCGCCCACAGCCTGCCCCCCCGCCCACAGCCTGCCCCCTCCGCCCACAGCCTGCCCCTCCGCCCACAGCCTGCCCCTCCGCCCACAGCCTGCCCCCCCGCCCACAGCCTGCCCCTCCGCCCACAGCCTGCCCCCCCGCCCACAGCCTGCCCCCCCGCCCACAGCCTGCCCCTCCGCCCACAGCCTGCCCCTCGCCCACAGCCTGCCCCCTCCACCCACAGCCTGCCCCCTCCACCCACAGCCTGCCCCCCCGCCCACAGCCTGCCCCCCCGCCCACAGCCTGCCCCCCGCCCACAGCCTGCTCCTCCCTCCCTCCTGCTGCCCCCTCCACCCACAGCCTGCCCCCCCGCCCACAGCCTGCCCCCTCCGCCCACAGCCTGCCCCCTCCGCCCACAGCCTGCCCCCTCCACCCACAGCCTGCCCCCTCCGCCCACAGCCTGCCCCCTCCACCCACAGCCTGCCCCCCCCGCCCACAGCCTGCCCCTCCGCCCACAGCCTGCTCCTCCCTCCCTCCTGCTGCCCCCTCCGCCCACAGCCTGCCCCTCCGCCCACAGCCTGCCCCTCTGCCCACAGCCTTCCCCCTCCGCCTACAGCCTGCCCCTCCTCCGCCCACAGCCTGCCCCTCGCCCACAGCCTGCCCCCTCCGCCCACAGCCTGCCCCTCCTCCGCCCACAGCCTGCCCCTCCCTCTCTCCTGCCCCGAGTCAGTGATCTCAGCGTGGGTGGCCACTGTTACAGTAGAAAGTCTCCTTTACAGTAAGGCAAGATGTGCTGCTTATTTTATTTATTATTCTATTCATTATTACTATTTTTTAACTCTCACCGGAGGATAATTTTCCGTTGATTTTTAGAGAGTGGAAGAGAGGGAAAGACGGAGAGAGACATCAGTGTGAAAGAAACACATCGATTGGCTGCCTCCTGTATGAGCCCCAACTAGGGCCCAAGCCAGGGAGGAGCCTGCAACCAAGGTACGCGCCCTTGACTGGAATCTACCTGGGGCCTCCGGTCTGCAGGCCGATGCTCTACCTCCTGAGCCAAACCGGCTAGGGTGGCAGGATGTGCTTTTTAAACATTTTATTTGCCAGTGTTCAGGGGAATTGATTTCCAGAAGAATAGCTGTGATGCTGTGTTATCATCCGGATCTTTCATACTCAAGTTGTGGGCTCCATCTCCAGTAGGGGCATGCAGGGGCAGCCAGTTGATATTTCTCTCATCGATGTTTCTCCCTCTATCCCTCTCTTTTCCATCTCTCTCTAAAAAGTAATCAGGAAAAAAAGAAAGAAAAATAAATAAATAAAAGAAATAAAATAAAAAGCAATAAAGAAAAACACTTTAAAAAAAAAGAATGGAGGTTGTTTTTTTTAAGGGGGGTGGTTCTTACTCACATAATAAGGCTCTTTAGGGGGAGCAAGGCAAGCCCCCAAGAAGCCCACCCAGATGAGCGGAGAGATGACTGGCTTGGACTGCCATGGGGCTAGAAGGTGGGGCTGGGTGAGGGCACTCTGGCTGGCACTTGCGGTGCTTGCATTCGCCAGAGGAGGGCGCACACGGCTTTCTTCTCAGCGCCTCCAGCGGGGAGAGGAGGGAGGCGCACCGGAGGGCGGGGCTTGAGAACTGGCAGTCCGGCCTCACACTCACCTTGGTGTGCTTTGCTGTTGCGTGTGGCCTGGATTTAACATCCATCCTAAGTAGTTGCCATGGGATGCAGTAGTGTTCTATGTCATCATTTATATTAACTGTACAACGTGAACATAGACATGTGTCTGACCTACCCCCGATGGTTAGCAGATTAAATTGTAATGTTTGCTGTTATAAATATGACCTGGTGAGCATCCTATAATTAAATATTTTCCAGTGTCTTTGATTATATTCTTTAGAATCCTCTCTCGAAATGGAATTGCTATGCCAGTGGGTCTCTTGAAGCAGTTTGCTATCTGATGTTAATTATCTTGCAGAAAATTTGAAACATTTACGTACATTTGCCTCGCTGGTATATTGAGAGAATATGTTTGGTATATTTCTCCAAATGCTTGTCATTTCTGAATATTTTATTTAGCAATTATTATCAATCCACAGAGAAATTGTATTTGAACTCTCCACAGCCCAGCCGGTGTGCCTCAGTGGTTGAGCGTGGAGGTCAGGGCACAGGCCTGGGTTTGGTCTCGATCCCCAGTGGGGGGCATGCAGGAGGCAGCTGATCTATGATTCTCTCATCACTGATGTTTCTGTTTCGCTCTTCCTTTCCCTTCTCTGAAATCAATAAAGCAATATTCTTAAAGATATATATATTTTTAAATCTCCACTAACTAGGAACAGAAGGGACTTCTCTCCAACCTGATAAAGGCATTTTTAAAAACCTACAACTAACTTCATGCTTAAAGGTGAAAAACTGAATTTTTTACCTTTAAACAACAGAACAAAGCAGGGAAGTCTGCTCTCACCGCTCTGTTCCAGATTGCACGGAGGTCCAGCCAGTGCAGTGGGGACGGAGGGCGGGGGAAGGGCAGGTGGCGGCATGGAGATTGGGAAGGGAGTGAACCCAGTTTGCAGACGACACGACCCTAGAAAACCCAAGTGCCACCAACAAGCTACGAGAGCTAACGATGGAGGTTAGCAAGGTCAGAGGATACAGGTCAAAACAAAGACCTGTTACAGGGAATCCCTGTAACAGTGTTTTCTGTCTCTATCTTCTGTTCATGTGCTGCCTGCGTGCTTTCATTCACGGTTAGCATTGACAAGTGAAGCTGTTTCTTATGCTTTCAGGGGAACGTATGATATTTTGGTAACAAACAATGACCTTACCCGCTCTGTCGGTCAGTACGACAACCGTGGAAGTTTTGGGGAGCTCGCTCTGATGTACAACACCCCGCGGGCCGCCACAATCGTGGCCACTTCGGAAGGCGCCCTGTGGGGCCTGGTGAGTAGAGAAGGGTCCCCTGCGCGGCCCAGTGGGAATCCCTCTGCTCCGAGCACTGCGTGGGACAGCCAGTTGTCTGAGGCATTGCGCCAGGTCTTGTACCAACGTGCCCTCCTTTCTCCCAAGCGGTGTGTCAGGAAGCCATTTATTCCAAACCCCGGGGCGGTGGCTGGGCTTACGAGCTTGCAGTCACGTCAGCTCTGCGCCTGACCTCAGCCCAAAGGCGGAGAAGCAATCGTGTCAGCTCTTAGTACGTTTTTTGTTGGTGATTTTTTTTTTTGGACAAGTAGAAAGAGAGCAGTGACAGCTTTCTGTGCTGGAGACAGCCTGGACAAAGAAGTCACTGGAGCCCTAATTCATGTGGCTCAGTGGATAGAGCATCGGCCTGCGGACTGAAGGGTCCCAGGTTCGATTCCGGGCAAGGGCATGTATGTACCTTGGTTTCAGGCACATCCCCAGTTGGGGGTGTGCAGGAGGCAGCTGATGGATGTTTCTCTCTCATTGATGTTTCTAGCTTTCTTTCCCTCTCCTTTACTCTCAGTAAAAAATCAATAAAATATATTTTTTTAAAAAGTCACTGGAAGCTCTGCCAGCAGCATTTTGCACCTGTCGCTCCCTGCACTAACTCTTCTCTGTTCAGCCATCTGCCTGTGCATTGGTACATGCCAATATCCAGTAGATTTCGATGGCTGATGGCCATATTTTGGGAAAGAGAACTTTCCTAGAATGTCTTAGGCATAGCACAGCTGTGATCCGTATCCTGTATTAGACATGACCTACCTTCCTTTAAAATATATATAACTCTCTTCCTTTTTATTTTATTTTTTTAATATATTTTATTGATTTTTTACAGAGAGGAAGAGGGGGGGATAGAGAGTTAGAAACATCGATGAGAGAGAATCATCGATCAGCTGCCTCTTGCACACCCCCCCACTGGGGATGTGCCCGCAACCAAGGCACATGCCCTTGACCGGAATCGAACCTGGGACCCTTGAGTCCGCAGGCCGACGTTCTATTTATTCAGCCAAACCGGTTTTGGCCTTAAAAAAAAATACATTTTATCGATATCAGAGAGGAAGGGAGAGGGAGGGGGAGATAGAAACATCATTGATAAGAGAGAATCATTAGTCAGCTGCCTCCCGCATGCCCCACTGGGGATGGAGCCTGAAACCTGGGCATGTGCCCTGACCGGGAATTGAACAATGATCACCTGGTTCATAGGCCGATACTCAACCATTGACCCATGCCAGCTGGGCCTCTCTTCTTTCTTAACAAAATATTCTCTTGTACATACTTCATATTTCACTTTTAAAACATTGGCTTCTATAGTAATTTGTTTCTACTTACCTTACAAGCAGAATTAAGTGTATTCCCTCAAATGAAATTTTTTTTTTTTGAAATCACATTTTAAAGACATAATAGAGCACTTTACTGTCATTGAAGAAAATAAGAATGCTCCTGAGAGATGAATGCTAGAATGGCTTCAGAATTGATCACACACTTTGGGACTCAGCGGTGGAAAACTCAGGATAGGTCAATAGTGATCTGGGGAAAATAAACTCTGTTACAAAATGCCCTGACGTTGCCCTGGCTGGTGTAGCTCAGTTGATTGGTTGGTTGGAGCATCATCCCATACACCGAAAAGTTGCAGGTTCAATTCCCGGTCAGAGCACATGCCCAGGTTTTCAGTTTGATCCCTGATCCGGATGAGTACGAGAGGCAACGGACTTCTCTCTCGCTCTCTCCTCCTCTCGCTCCCCCTTCTAAAACCCGTAAAAACATATCCTTAGGTGAAGATTTAAATAATTATGTAAACAAAGTAAATGCACTGACGCCAACTGCTGGTCCAGCCAATGTGGAATAACCCTATTCCTCAGTTTTCTTCTCTCTCAAACTAAAGCCTACAGGTCACACCACAGACGAACGAATAGGGAGATCTGGATGGGAAGGGGAGGGGAAGGCAGACTGGCTGGAGGCCCAGCACTTCCCGGAGGACTTAGGGCCTTCCTCAGGGAGCTCCTCAGGGAGGCAGGCCCAGGGAGGGCAGGGGTTCTGTTCTCTCTGAGCCTCGGGGTTATTTGCTTGGCTCTGAGCGTGTGGCCTGAGGGAGCGGCCACTTCACAGGGGAGTGTCCCCTCCCCCCCCTTGGAAGGCCCGGAAGCTGGTGGTGTGTCCCAGGAGCTGGTGTGTGTCCCAGGATCGGCCTCGCACAGACGATGTTCGGGAAGTGAAAGCAGGGGAACGGGTGGGGCGTGGATACAGTCCCGTTAGAAGACACAGCTGGCTTTTCTCCGGCTGGAGTGTGTGCTGTTGCTGTTGTCGCGGTCTCTGTAACATTTCGTCACATAGATTTTTGAAAATGTTGTTTTGGACAGTGCCTTCCTCTTTTCTGTCCGGATTGCTCTTTCCGCAGCACTCTGGCCTAGGTTGGCCCAGAAAACGTGTAGAAGCTGAATTCTAAAGATAATGGAGAAATATTCCAAAGTGTAAAAGTAACACTTACGACACATTTCTAACCTTGGACTTCAGAATGAATGTAGTGGCCTGTAGTGCAGCCTCCGCAGTCAGGGGCTGAGGGCTGTGCCTGCTGCCGCCGGGCTCCGGCTGCTTCCCGCAGTGAAGAGCCTGACGTGGCGCCGCCGCAGTCCGCCCCCGCAGTCCGGTGCTGGCTGTGTGCTCACTCCGAGCAGGCGCTCCCCCACACTGACCAGCGTTTCCGTATTCTTCCCTGTAGGACCGGGGGACTTTTAGAAGAATCATAGTGAAAAACAACGCACAGAAACGGAAGATGTTCGAAGCATTTCTGGAATCTGTGCCCCTCCTTAAGTCACTAGAGGTAAAGGCCCCGTGAGGAAGGCTGTCATGGGGTTGAGAAGCTGTTAAAACTATTCTGTTGTTGAGGTTTCAAATCAGACTCCTCACTTCTGTGCTGTGCAGGTACTTTTGTGGCTGTTAGCTCCTGGTAACGTGTGGTCTTGTTGCAGGTGTCGGAGCGAATGAAGATCGTGGATGTGATTGGAGAGAAGAGCTTTAAGGACGGGGAGCGCATCATCACTCAGGTGAGGTGGAGCGTGGCAGGGCCGGCAGCGTGGTCCCCTCCCTTCGGGAGCAGGTGCAGGGCGGGCTCACTTCCTGCAGCTCCTCGGAGCCAGTGATGGCTGTCTCGCTGGCAGGCCCATCTGTTGCCTCCATCCGCCTTTCCTTGGCTTCTGGTCTTGTTCTCTGGGATGTCAGCTCCATTCCTGGCTGCCAGGCCTGGGGGAGGTCGAAAAGTGGTGCCCTTTACCTTGGCCCATACCTGCTCGCTTGCCTCCCCGCCTCCCCGCCTGTGCTCAGCCGCACCTCCGGGAGGCTCTGTTGGCCCGTGGCCACCTCCTTCCGCAGCCTGCAGTCCCACTCGCCTTCCTCCTGTGGCTCTTACCCCTTCCTCCACAGCAGCACATTCGTGATTCCTCTGCTGATTGTGTACAGCTCGTGTACAGCTGCACGTCTCACAAGGGCAGGGACATTCGCGGTGCCTGCTGGTGTGTCTCACATTCCTGGACGAGCTCAGGGCCTGGCTCGCCGTGAGCCCGTAATTACTTGTTGAACGACCTGAATGACTTGTTCGGTGAAGTGGGTTAGCGTCAAAACAAGCCAAAGGAGGGCCTGAGGCTCGGGTGACATTGGGCCACATCAGAGCACCTTCCTCCCCGCAGCCAGGCCTCCCCCGGCCACGGCCACGCAGTCAGGGCTGCCTTGGTCAGAGTTACCCTGCTCCACGGCCCTGGGGGCAGGAGCCCCCGTGCTGTTGCCTGGAGCAGCCTTAGCTGCCCATCCCTTGGCACGGGTTTCAGTGGTGAGCCAGCAGGAGCAGTGAGCACGCGGGCGCCTGGGCAGGGCGGCCTGGGCATCATCACGGAGGGAACGGTGTCTGTCCCCCATCAGGAAGTGTGTGCGGTTCTATCGGACTGGCATCCGCCGTCAGGATCCTCTCACTCTGTCCTGGGCTTGTTGGCCATGGGCTGATTGTAGCGCTGGCCAAGAAATCAAACCAGAGCCCAGGCGGCAACACATGACCTACTTCTGTGCCCCTGCGATGCTGTGCGCCTGACCTCCTTTCCCATTTCAGGGCGAAAAGGCCGATTGCTTTTACATTATAGAGTCTGGCGAAGTGAGCATCTTGATTAGGAGCAAGGTGAGTGAGGGCGACGATGAAGTTCTCCCCGGGGAGACCCCGCCGCCGGCGTGCACAGCAGGCGGCTGTGCTTAAACAGTGCGGGGCTGGGGGGCGAGGTGCACTGCACCTCCTCGGTGCCCCGCAGACTCAGGTGCAGGCCTGTCCGCTGACAGGGACTCAGTGTACTTCCTCTTGTCCCAGTTGCCTTTGCCTCTGCTATGTAATCAACGATGTGAGAGGCATTGCCCTACGAACCAATAGGAAGATGAGCACCCTCATAGCAAACGGGTGGGATTCTGCAGTTAGGAAGTACGTTGGGTGTTGGGTATGAAATAGCTTCCTTTGGTGGGGCGCGGGGGCGGGGGCGGGCGGTCTCTAGGACGATGTTATCGCGGCCAGCCGTCCGCTGGGCAGGGAGACCTAGAGGCCGACGACTGGAGGGGGGTGACCCCCCCACCTCGCCCTTGTCCATGTTTTTGGAGAATATGGAGTTTGTTAAAACAGTGAGCTATATCTAATACTAGCAACCTAGAATGAAACCTTCTGGAACACCTTTATTAAAAGTTAAGAATGGAGCTGAAACCGGTTTGGCTCAGTGGTGGAGCGTCGGTCTACGGACTGAAGGGTCCCAGGTTCGATTCCAGTCAAGGGCATGTACCTTGGTTGCAGGCACATCCCCGGTGGGGGGTGTGCAGGAGGCAGCTGATCAATGATTCTCTTTCATCGACGTTTCTAGCTCTCTATCCCTCTCCTTTCCTCTCTGTAAAAAATCAATAAAATATATATATTTTTTTTAAAAAGAGGCTCTTAGAGATTTGAGACTAATTCTTACTAAAAATTCTAAATAATTATTTACTTGAACAACTAATTGCTTAGTTCAGCAGAGGGATTTGTGTTTTTTTGTTGTTTTTTGTGGATTTTTAAAATATATTTCTTTATTGATTTCAGAGAAGAAGGGAGAAGGAGAGAGAGAGAAACATCAATGATGAGAATCATTGATCAGCTGCCTCCTGCACACCCCCTACTGGGGACCAAGCCCACAACACAGGCAGGTGCCCTTGGCCAGAATCGGACCTGGGACCCTTCAGTCTGCAGGCTGATACTCTATCCACTGAGCCAAGGCGGCTAGGGCGAGGGATTTTTTTTTAAAAACGGAAACTCTTAGATATTAAATACAATATAGTACATTATTCATTATTTTCAGTAATCTGATAAGCATGGATTACAACCTACTTGGTTTCTTAATATAGAGTTAATCCACCGAATTTCAAGGTCAGACATAATTTTTAAAAATATTTAGTTATTCTTTAAAAAAATGTGGGTGGTGACCAGTAACTTAAGAAGTAGACAATACCAGAAAGGAAACGGGCACTGCACAGGCGCCGGAAGGTCGGTCTCACTCAGAAGCGTGGCCAAGGTGGGACTCTGAGAAAAGCGTGGGCGTTCCTTAGAGAGGATGGTAAGAGCACCCTCCCCTTCCCCTGTGCCACAGAAGCCACATCTAGCAAACCAGGAGGATTCACATGTGTGTGCAAAATGTATGTTATTATATGTTACTTCAGATTAACATATAATAGTAGCATATATTATTACATAATATACTGTAACTATAATGTGTTATACATAATTATGTATTATAATTGTAACATAATATGTTGTGCATAACATATTAATTATATATTATAATTATTTATAACACATTAGTGTCAAGTATATAATAATAATATATGTAAACCTTCAAACGGAATGGCCTGCACTTACCTCCGGTGCCCGCTGGTTCCTGGAAGGCACAGGACGCGGTCCCGGGAAGCCGCTCCTGTGGAGCCGGCCCCGAGGCAGCCGCAGGCCGGGCAGGGAGGCCGCGGCCGGGGCTCGGTGGTGTCACCGGCCTGAGGGACCGGCCGGGCAGGGAGGCCGGGGCGGGGGCTCGGTGGTGTCACCGGCCTGAGGGACAGGCCGGGCAGGGAGGCCGCGGCCGGGGCTCGGTGGTGTCACCGGCCTGAGGGACCGGCCGGGCAGGGAGGCCGGGGCGGGGGCTCGGTGGTGTCACCGGCCTGAGGGACCGGCCGGGCAGGGAGGCCGGGGCGGGGGCTCGGTGATGTCGTGCGGCCGGTGCCGCTGTGGCGGCGTCAGCGGCGTGTTCTCTGCCTCCAGACCCAAGCCAGCAAGGACAACGGGAGCCAGGAGGTGGAGATCGCCCGCTGCCACAAGGGCCAGTACTTCGGGGAGCTGGCCCTGGTGACCAACAAGCCCCGCGCTGCCTCTGCGTACGCCGTGGGGGACGTCAAGTGCTTGGGTGAGAGGCCGGTGCAGCCTGCTGCTCGGGGTCAGGGCTGTCCTCCGGCTCCTGATCCGGGCGGGCGGCTTAGTGCCCACCGGGCTGAGGGGGGTTCTCCCAGCGTCTCCGGGCACCGGCACCGCCTGCGAACCAGACAGCGCTGCTGCTGGGCTCTGCCGGCCTCCTCCTCCTCCCAAGTGCCTGGTCTCCCCCCGTCCACACCCTATGCAGGGGTCCTCAAACTTTTTAAAGTGGGGGCCAGATCACGGTCCCTCAGAGAGCTGGAGGGCCGGACTATATGAACTACTAATTCCTACTGTAACACCTCGGCTGCGCTCACTGCCCAAAAAACCTGGCGGGCAGGATCAGACTCCTCTGCGGGCTGCATGTGGCCCGCGGGCCGTAGTTTGAAGACCCCTGCTATAGAGAGTGTGTGTGTGTGTGAGAGAGTGTGTGTGTGTGAGAGAGTGTGTGTGTGAGAGTGTGTGTGTGTGAGTGTGAGAGTGTGTGTGTATGAGGGTGTGTGTGTGTGAGTGTGTGTGTGAGAGTGTGTATGAGTGTGTGTATGAGTGTGTGTGTGAGAGTGTGTGTGTATGAGTGTGTGTATGAGTGTGTATGCGTGTGTGTGCATGAGTGTGTGTGTGTGAGTGTGTGTGTGAGTGTGTGTGTGAGAGTGTGTGCATGAGTGTGTGTGAGTGAGTGTGGGGGGTGGGGGGTGGGGGGAGAAGGGGTTTGCGGAAGAAAATGGCTTGAATCGTCGGTTGGAGTTCACTGCCCCCCTCCTCCTCTCTCACCGCAGTGATGGACGTGAAGGCGTTCGAGCGGTTGCTGGGGCCCTGCATGGACATCATGAGGAGGAACATCAGCCACTACGAGCAGCAGCTGGTGAAGATGTTCGGCTCCAGCATGGATCTGGGCGACCCCGGGCCGTAGTGCGCACCCCGTCTTCTCGGGGCCCCGACCTGACTCAGCCTCGGGCACGAAGGCAGACCCCACGGAGCTGCCGCCGCCGCCACGGCCGCCGTCTGGCCACGGCATCAGGACACTGGACAGCCGGCACTGCGGATGGCCGGTTCAGCCACACCTCCACTTGCTTCCGAAAGCCTCTTATTAGACTTGTAACGAGTATCCCAGCCCAGTTTCACAGCTTTGGTTCGAAATGGCATGTCTCTCCAACAGTTAAGTGCCTGACACAGTCCAAAGTGTGAGCCCCTCCCTTTCCGCTCCTGCTGTTGCTGCCGCAGCCCGGGAGCCGCCTGGGGGCTGGGGGCCGAGCAGCCTGTGGGGACGGTCCGCCCTCGCCCAGCCTTCCTCTGCGGGAAACCTGCAGCTTCTCTCCGGTGGCCTCGAGGCTGCACACTGCCCACAGGGCAGCCCTGGTGTCAGCGGGTGCTGGCGGCGTGGCGGAGGGGGCTGGTCTGTCTGCCGATCGGATCGCAGGCACTGACAGCGGCCTCCGAGCTCCCAGCGATGCTTGGGCGTGGCCCTGCCGCCCGGCCCGCGGCTCAGCACCGAGCTCGCTGCCCGGGCCTGGGGCCATGTTAGAGCAGAACCTTTGGGTTTGGTGCATCCTTCAGGGAGCAGAGAGGGAAGGTTTTCTGGCGGGGGTTCTTTTCGTAGATTTTGTTTTGTTTGATCTGTGCGGTTTGCATGAATAAATTCTGTTCGTTTGTAAGGAGCGGGCCTGGAGGTCCATCCCTTTCCCTGACCCCTCCCTGCCCTGGAGGCTTCTGCCGTCCTGTGCCAGCCGAGGCCTCCTGCAGAGAGCCCGCCCGCTGTCCAGGCACCACCTCGCCTCTCTGTGGGACACCTGTTTTCCGCTCTTCAAAGAAGCAGCAGCCATTTTTTGAAATCACAACAGTGTTTCTCTATCTAGGAATTCCCCTTGGATACGTTCAGATGTTCAGATGTGTCAGTTTGTCAGCTGACTCAGGCGTTTATCCTAACTCAGCTCTCGGTTAGCTTTCACAACTCGGCATTGTTTTCAGTTTTATAGAATTACTGCGGAACCTTTCTCACTGAGCTGTTAGGGCATTCGGGGTTCCGGTTGTTACCCCAAAGGGAAGTAATAGCTTGTATTTCAAAACTTTTTAAACCTTTAATCACAATCGGGTAGAAATCTGATGAATTGTCCTAATTTTTTCCTCAGAACGGCTTAAACACAGGCGTTAGAAGCGATCCCAAGAGCAGTGCGAAATCTGCATTGTAGCCAAGTTTATATTCAGTCAAGAGGCCCTTTCCAGTATGATTTCTTAAAAGCTTGTAAAACTCAGTCAATCCCTAGGAGACCACATGCTGGGGCTCTCGGACTCCTGTGCCCGCGGACGGAGCCCCCGGGGGGCCTTCTGTCCACACAAGCCATGCTGTTCCTGCCACCGGCAGTGCGGCGGGGAGGGCCTGTGCTCCGTGCGGGAAGCAGGTGCTTTGCCAGCTGCCCCGGAGCCTGCACTGCCGCCCCGGGTCCCGCCAGGTGACTAGTGCCCCAAAGCAGGCAGCTAGCGCCGGGACCCCGGCCTTCCTCATGGCCGCCCCAGGTGGCTCCTCTGGGCTGCTCCTGTGGCAGAGGAGTGGGAGAGCGGATCTCGCCACGCCGCGCCCGTGTCTTGCAAAGGCACAGGCACGTGGCTTCAGGAGCGACTCCGTGAGGACTCCGCTAAAACACTGCAGGTGCCCCCTCCCGTCCCACCCACCCTGCCAGCCTCAGTCAGGGCACCGGGCGCTCCGTGCCAGTCTCTCCTACAGGCCGCCAGGCGGGCCTTCTCGCCTGCCCCGTCGCCCGTCCCAGTTCAGTCTCCCCCTCAGAGCCTCTGGGACCCGGCTCCCCATGCTGGTGTGCCACAGCGAATCTACCAGGTCAGGTCCTCCTGCTCATCACCGATGCCACGTGGACCACAGTCCCCCTCCCTGCGTGCGGGCCCCTAGGGGCTGGCTTGGAGGAGGGAGCCGTTACAGGGACCAGCGGGTGAGAGGGCACAGAGCCGTGACCAAGGTGCCAGGAGCCTGGTGCAGCTCGGGGAGCCGGAGGTGGCAAACGGGTTCCGCTCCCGGCCCCGGGCCCTCCCCTGCCCGCAAGGCCTGCACTGGCGGCCATGTCTCACGGGCAGAGCGCGTGTTGGGAAGCGGCTCCTTGCCGTTGGTTTGGAGGTGGAGAGAGTGTCGAGGTTCAGCGCCCTCCCTCCTCCGGGCGGCGTCACCGCGCTCTGAGAGAAGGTGCGTGTGCTCCGACCGCCGCTCTGTGCCAGGTCACTGCGCAGGGCCATTGCTGTGGCTCTCAGGTCCGGGGTGGGGCTGGGCAGTTCAGTGAGCGCGTTGGGCGGAGCAGTGGCCCTCCGCCGGGAGGCTGTGTCCCCTCTGAGCCGGCAGAGTGCTCCGTGAGGGCGCAGCACCGCTCCTCCTTCCGGCGTGCAAACGGCCTCAGAAACACGAGCATTTTGCACAGAAAAAGGAAAAGGCCCGTGAATGTCCTCTGTCCTTTGTTTCCAGTCGGAGGTTTGTTCTTGCCGTGCGCTTGAGCCAGTCTTTCCCACTGGCACCCCACCCCTCCCGTCCCGCTGCTGGCCTCCCTCCCCGGTCCTCGCGTCTGGTATGGAAGCGCCTTCCCGCGGGGTCCCCGCGCCTTCCCGCGGGGTCCCCGCACACGCTGTAGGGCTATCTTTACACGTAAAAGGGTTCTTTTTAAAGGGGACTGTCCTCACCTCCTGGGGGGTTTGCAGAAAACCGTTTAGCCCACCTTGAGCAAAAGGTCGATTCCTCGTCGTTTCCTTGAAAGCTCCATGTAACGAAAGAAACCTGATTTGGCATCCTTGTGCTACCTCAACGGTCAAAATGTCTTCAGGTTCTGAGTCTGTACATGGTGTTTGAAATGTCTTTCGATTGGGATTATTTTTAAATCATTGGGAAGAATTTTATTTTAAACCGTTTTGCACTTGTGTTTTAATCTCAGAAGAATCAGTGATTGGAAGTGATTGACTCTTGCTCTATGGTATTGAACACAATTAAAGCATTGTTTGCCACGAACAGGCTGGGTTTTTAAAGCGGAAACTCGGGGCGCGGCTTGGCTTGTGGCTAATAAAGGCCGACAGGTCTGTCTGACTTCCCAGTGCCACCGTGTCCTGTGTTTGTCCTTGCGCTCCGGGCCCCAGGCCACCCGGTCACTCATCTGCGGGGCCTGGCCTCGGGGACCAGGCTGGTTCCGCGTCCTGGCCCCTCCTCGCCTCTGTGCCTCCCGGCCTCAGGCGGCTACGTGCGCGCAGACGGCGCGTGGGCCAGGCCACAGGGTGCTGTCCCAGGTCAAGGCCAGGAAGAGCAGGTGTCCAGATTCCACACAGGCAGACAGGAAAATTCCCTCTTACTTGGGGGAAAGACTCTGTTCTATTCAGGCCTCAGCTCCTCGGATGACTCCCCCCCACAACACACACACACACACACACACACACACACACACACGATCTGCTTTACTCTATTGATTTAAATGTTTATATCATCGAGTCACTCTTATGGAAAACTCCCAGATAATGTTTGACCCAATACCTGGACACCCCAGGGCCTCGTCAAGTT
Organism: Pipistrellus hanaki; assembly: GCF_964339955.1. Classification (NCBI taxonomy): domain Eukaryota; kingdom Metazoa; phylum Chordata; class Mammalia; order Chiroptera; family Vespertilionidae; genus Pipistrellus; species Pipistrellus hanaki. Next base: position 59,397,320 of record NC_140515.1, read on the forward strand.
GAAACGTAAAGTGAACCCCAGCTCTGAGTTGCTGGGGATGGTGTGCCCGGGACCCAGCACAGCCCTGACGGAGCCCACCAGAGCCGCCTCTGCCTGACGCTATTTATTTCCTCCTTGCAGTGTGGCTGCCAGAGCGCAGTGACTGACGGCCCGCTGTGCCCACGGTCACTTCCGGTCACCAGAGCGCAGTGACTGACGGCCCGCTGTGCCCACGGTCACTTCCAGGTCACTGACAGCCCGCTGTGCCCACGGTCACTTCCGGTCACCAGAGCGCAGTGACTGACGGCCCGCTGTGCCCAGTCACTTCCGGTCACCAGAGCGCAGTGACTGACGGCCCGCTGTGTCCACGGTCACTTCCGGTCACCAGAGCGCAGTGACTGACGGCCCGCTGTGCCCACGGTCACTTCCGGTCACCAGAGCGCAGTGACTGACGGCCCGCTGTGCCCACGGTCACTTCCGGTCACCAGAGCGCAGTGACTGACGGCCCGCTGTGCCCACGGTCACTTCCGGTCACCAGAGCGCAGTGACTGACGGCCCGCTGTGCCCAGTCACTTCCCGGTCACCAGAGCGCAGTGACTGACGGCCCGCTGTGCCCAGTCACTTCCAGTCACCAGAGCGCAGTGACTGACGGCCCGCTGAGCCCAGTCACTTCCCGGTCACCAGAGCACAGTGACTGACGGCCCGCTGTGCCCAGTCACTTCCAGTCACCAGAGCGCAGTGACTGACGGCCCGCTGAGCCCAGTCACTTCCCGGTCACCAGAGCGCAGTGACTGACGGCCCGCTGTGCCCACGGTCACTTCCGGTCACCAGAGCACAGTGACTGACGGCCCGCTGTGCCCACAGTCAGATAATAAATAAATGCCAGGACAGCCCAGGGGTAGGTCAGTGGTTGGAGAGTCGTCCTGATATGCCAAGGTTTTTTGTTCTGTTTTTGTTTTTTAATATCTTTTATTGATTTTTAACAGAGGAGGGGAGAGAGTCAGAAGCACCGACTAGCTGCCTCCTGCAGCCCCCCACCGGGGATGTGCCCACAATTGTTAAAAATCGGGACGTCTGGTCACCTTATACTAAGAGTGTGTGTAAAAAAATATTAAAAATAATTTTAAAAAAATATATTTTATTGATATTTTGCAGAGAGGAAGAGAGAGGGATAGAGAGCTAGAAATGTCGATGAGAGAGAAACATCGACCAGCTGCCTCTTGCACATATGTGCCCGCAACCAAGGTACATGTCCTTGACTGGAATCGAATCTGGGACCTTTCAGTCCGCAGGCCAATGCTCTATCCACTGAGCCAAACCGGTTTCGGCTAAAAATAATTTAAAAAAGAGTGTGCGTTGTCCGGCTGGCACAGCTTGGGTGAGCATCGACCTATGAAGCAGGAGGTCACCATGCGATTCCGGTCGGGGCTCATGCCCGGGGTGCAGCCTCCATCCCTAGGGTGTGGGGCGTGCAAGAGGCAGCTGGTCAGTGATTCTCATCATTGATGTTTCTCTCTCCCCCGCCCCACTTCCTCTCTGAAATCAATAAAAACATTAAAGAAGAGAGTGTGGCTATGACCAGGCTGACTTTCCAGCACAATGGGGTTCCCGAGTGCCTGCCCACTGCTTGCTGGTGCCAGGGACAGGGTGTGCTTCAGCCGCCTCCGCCTGGCCTGAAGGGTCTGTTCTTGGTGACTTCCCTGCCCTTTGTTCTGGGGGGAAAAATCCTGAGGAATGGTGTGCAGCCAGCCCCGCCCCTGGGCGGCCGGCCAGGGCTGTGGGTGTGGAGTGCGGGGGCGGGGGCCATCCAGGGACACCCCTGCCCTGGCAGAACATCGCGTTCCCTACAAGCATCTGCCTGTCCAGCCCAACCCTGGGGCCGGGCGGGGCCTCCAGTGCTCCAGCCGGGTGGTGGGTGGAGAGGGAACCAGCTCTGCTCAAGGAACAGAGGAAAGGGGTGTGGAGAGACCTGACCTCCGAGGAGTCTGTGCCCCCCCGCCGCCGGGGCTGCTGGGGACAAAGTGCAGCGAGGGCTGCCCAGCTGCCATTCAGGCGAAGGTTCCAGTTCCTGCCCTCCGGCTCTGGACGACCTCTGGCCTGGCCCACTCCTGCTGGGCCTTTGGTTCCTTCCTCCCTGAGGTCAGGTCTCGGGACCCCTCCGTCTCCAGGCCCTCGGCCCTTGGCCTCTCTGAGCTCCGGTGCCCTGCCCCCATCAGCAATGGCCTCCCTGGTTTTCAGGAAGAAAACAGGAGGCCCAGGCCAGAAACTGAGCTTTTCCTCTGCTCCCACCTCCTCCTGGAGCGCGGCCCCATGGCTCTCCCGTCGGCAAAGCCTTGGTGTTGCCAGCAGTTGCCTCCACCAGGTCTCCCCCTCTTTTGCCCCCCCACCTTCTGCCCCCCCTGCCCCCCCCCGTAGCCCCCCTGACTTCCTCAGGTGGGCTCTTGGGATCACGGGGGTCAGCAAAGCCACCATGGTGGACTCCTCCTGCTGCAAGGACCATCTTCTCAGGAACATTTACCTGGTTACGGGTTAATTGTCAGCCTTCATTGACTATTAACGGGTTAATAATGGAGGTTTTATTACCAAAGAAAACACGATAATTTCAAGACAAACATCAAAAGTGCTTTGCCAAAACCGGTTTGGCTCAGTGGATAGACTAAGGGGTCCCCGGTTCGATTCGGTCAAGGGCATGTACCTTGGTTGTGGGCTAATCCCCAGTGGGGGGTGTGCAAGAGGCAGCTGATCGGTGATTCTCTCTCATCGATGTTTCTAACTCTCTATCCCTCTCTTTTCCTCTCTGTGAAAAATCAATAAAATCTATAAAAAAGAAAAGAAAAGGGGCTCAGAGGAGGCACGCGGGCAGGGGCTCCGCTCCGCGCTCCGCGTTGGGTCAGGTGGTCATTGCTGCCTCGGTGTTCTTGGCTGGTTTCATCGCCTAAACCTGCCTCTCTGGAAAACCGCTTTCTTCACGCAGTCACACGCCTGTAATTAGACACAGGAGAGGGCAGTCACACGCCTGTAATTGGACACATGTGGGGGCACGCTCTAACTGCTGGTGGTGAGCAGCCTTCTATCTTTTTTTTATATAAGTAAACATTTTTTTTATTTTAAAATATATTTTATTGATTTTTTTACAGAGAGGAAGGGAGAGGGATAGACAGAAATATCGATGAGAGAGAAACATTGATCAGCTGCCTCCTGCACACCTCCCACTGGGGATGAGCCTGCAACCAAGGTACATGCCCTTGACCGAAATCAAACCTGGGACCTTTCAGTCCGCAGACTGATGCTCTATCCACTGAGCCAAACCGGTGAGGGCATTTTAGACACACTTTTCTGCATCTTATTTTTCTCACTCAGCCTGACTTTATGGTAGGCCCCTCCAAACCAAGTGCTATTATTCCAATTCTTTCTTTTAAAAAAATTTTTTTTTTATTGACTTCAGAGAAGAAGGGAAAGGGAGCAAGAGAGAAAAACATCAGTGATGAGAGAGAATCACTGATCTGCTGCCTCGTGCACACCCCACACTGGGAATCGAGCCCACAACCCGGGCATGTGCCCTGATCAGGCATCAAACCTTGACCTTCTGGCTCACAGGTAGATGCTCAGTGCTGAGCCAGCCGGCCGGACCATGCTGAGTGCGTCCGTGGAGCAGGTGTGCAGGCTGGGCCAGCCTCGACGAGCACTGTGAGCAAATGGAAGAGGGAATTCATGCGGGAGACCCCAAGCTGCCAGCCTCCAGCACACACGGGCGCCGGGTGGGCGACAGAGGGGGCCGTGCCCGGCGTGAGGCTGAGGACTGCAGCCCCTCGGCCTTTCCTTCTGATCCACAGCACCTGCTCAGGTCCTGAAGCCGGGGTGGGGGGTGGGGGGTGGGGACAGGCGGGAACTGGGCTTGGCCTCCTCCTAGCAGCCCCCCCCACCCCGGGTGTGGAGAGCCTTTGGGCTGACCCTGGGCCAGCCTGGATCCCGGCCTCTCACCTGCCCCACCTCCTGCTTCACCAGGTAACTGTTTCCCCTTCGCCCTCATCACTCAACACCGCCTGGCATGCTCCTCACTCAGCCAGCATGTATTTCTGGAACCTTCTTGGTGTTGGAGGTGTGTACCCTTGACCGGAATTGAACCTGGGATCCTTCAGTCCCAGACTGCCGCTCTACCCACTGAGAAACACCAGCCAGGGCTAAGCATTTGTCGAGTGGATTAGCCTATGCTTGAGTCCACACCTCTGAACACCACCACCACGCAGGCTGCAACACTGGCGCCTTCACAGAAAGAGCAGAGCCAGGCGGGGCGGGGCCCTGCCCGTTCTCAGCAATGCCTCCTCCCTTGCCTTCCCCAGTGACACCCACATTCACTCAGGCGGGAGCCCAATGGCCAGCGTGAGATCTGGGACCTCTGAGCCTCAGACAAGCCCTGCCGTGTGCAGCGTGGGACCTGGGCTGGACACTGAGCCATCATCCACCTGTCCCAGGAAACTTGGACGCCATTCTTCTGTCCATCCCTCTGTCCTTAGTCGTTTCCCACCCATCTCACCCAGACACCTGTCCACCTGTACATATACACCCCTCTACCCACCGTTTACGGCCGCTCTGTTTTTAAAAAAATATCTTTTTTGATTTCAGAGTGGAAGAGAGAGGGAGGGAGGGAGAGATAGAAACATCAATGATGAGAGAGAATCATGGGTTGGCTGCCTCCTGCACACCCCCTACTGGGGATGGAGCCCACAACTCCGGGGCATGTGACCTGGACCGAAATCGAACCCAGGCTGACGCTCTGTTCACTGAGCCAAACCGGCAAACTCATTCGTCCACGGAGCCAAATATCAGCGGGACCGCGATGGACATTCCTTTGGAGAGCCACGTTTTTTAAACTTAAATTTCTTCTAACACCGCTTCTTCAAGATAGATTCGCCCAGGCCGTGGTGTTTTGTGGAAGAGCCACACTCAAGGGGCCAAAGAGGCGCATGTGGAGCCGCAGTTTGCCGAGCACAAGCTAGGGCTACAGCCGCTCTTTTGTCCCTCTTTTCTGTCCATCCACCAGGACCCAGTTTGCTGACAGCTGTCTCAATGCCGCGTTGAAAGCCCCGCCTCCCGGGAAACCCCTGAGGCCCCGGGTTAACGGTATGGCCGGTTGTCCCGTCCGCCCCGCAGCCACCCTGCAGGGCACCCATCGGCCGGAAGCCGGTCTGTCCACCCACCGCCCAGCCGACCTCCTCCGACGCCCTCCCGGGGGGCAGACCAGGCCCCGCCCTCAGCCCCGCCCCTAGCCCCGCCCCTCCCGGAAGCTGCTGCTGAGATCCTCGGCACCCTAGCAACAGCGCTTTTCGGACCGCCCAATCGGCGAGCGGGGCTCCTGGTGACAGCCAATAGCGAGGGCCGCCGGGAGGGAGGCTGGGGCGGGGCTCGGCGGGCGGCCGCCATCTTTGCGGGAGAGAAACAATAGGACGGAAGCGCCGCGGGATCGGCCGCGGCCCCAGGTAACGCCCGCCGCGCCGCGCCTCTGCCTTCGTCGCCCCGGGAGCCTGAGGGAGAGTCTCGGAGCCGCCGTGGGTGAGGTTTCCGGGCCGCGGGCGCCCGGGTTTGGGGGCCCCGCTGTGACGGCGGGCGGGCGGGCGGCCGGGTAGAGCCGCAGGGTCCGGGCCGTGTGTCCGGCCCTAGAGGGACGTTCCCTCAGTTCCCGGAGGAAGGGCCGCCGGGCTCTGAGGGCCGGGTCTCCCGGGCTTGTTGGGGGCGGTCTCTCTCCCGGGTGTTTGGGGGTGCAGACGGGGGTTCCCGGACCTGGCGCTCCCGTCGCGGGTGCGGGGTGCGGGGTGCGGAGGGCGGGCTCCGGGGCCGGGGGGCTGACGGCCACGGCCCGGGCGCCGGCGCAGCCATTTTGAGGCCGAGGGGCCGGGGCGGCGAGGGGCCGCCAGGAGCCCGGCCCTGCGCCCTGACCCGGACCGGGCCGCCCTGACCGGGCTCGGCCGGGCCTCCTGGCTCCTGGGTCGCAGGCTGCTCCGCCCGGCAGCACCGGAGGGTCTGTTCCCGCGGCCATCGGATGGGTCTCGGGGGAAGAAAGGAGTCCCCTGTGGCCACGGGAGCCGAGGCCGGGAGGAGCCGGTGCCCTCCGGTTCCGGGAACCAGACCTGGTCGCCGCTGGGAACTGGACCGTGGGCAGCGCCCTGGCCGGGGCTCAGGTGGGGGTGCTCCACCCAGGCCCGGTGTGGGGGCGGCGGGTCCCTGCTTCCCTCTCACAGGGTGTTTGTCTCCCCGCTTCCGCTCTTTCTCTAAGATCAATAAAAACATACCCTCCAGTGAGGATTCCAAAAACAAAAATACAAGGACATTTTGGTAGCAAAATGTATATATTGCCCTGACCTGTTTGGCTCAGTGGGTAGAGCGTCCGCCTGCAGACTGAAGGGTCCCAGGTTCGATTGGGGTCGAGGGCATGGACCTTGGTTGCAGGCACATTCCCGGTAGGAAGTGTGCAGGGGGCAGCTGATCGATGTTTCTAGCTCTCTATCCTTCTCCCTTCCTCTCTGTAAAAAATCAATAAAGTATATTTTTAAAAAATGTACATAGATCCAGAATAAAAATAGTTTTAAGAAAACGTACTGAGACCTTTGAAAAGCGGTAACAAAAATGTTGCAGGTAGCCAGTTTTATGATCGTTTCTATAAAGCACCATGATTACAGTAATCTTGATGAATTCTAGTATTTAAAATATTTGTTGTACTTGCATTTTTTTTTTTTTTAAGCAGGGTAACGTTTTAAGTGAAGTAAGATGCTGGTTTCCATAGGTAGCTGCTGTGGGGTTTATATAATTACAGCCTATAACCTGGTTTTACATATTTGAAGAGAAGTTTCAGGGTAATGTTATTGTTTTAACTTTATCCACTGTCAGCATTAAACAGTGGGCAAAATTAGCCCTAACTGCTTTGGCTCTGGATAGAGGTCGGCCTGCAGACTGAAGAGTCCCGGGTTCGATTCCAGTTAAGGGCACATGCCCGGGTTGGGGGCTCAATTCCCCATTGGGGGATGTGGAGGAGGCAGCCCATCCATGATTCTTCTATCATTGATTTCTATCTCTCCTTCCTCTCTGAAATCAATTAAAAATATATTTTTTAAAAGGGCAAAATTAATGCTCTATCATTTAACATAATCTGCCAGTTGATTGCTTAGTAACTTCTTTGGAGGAAAAATCATTTGAACTGTTACCTGTTACTCCAATTGATTTACTTGCTTTGTGACTTTAGAGTAGAATTCACAGTTATTGTTAGAAGTCAAATCAATGAGAACGAGGACTAGAGTTGATATAATTGTAAAGAGAGTTTAGCAGATGTAATAGGCTTTCTGACCAGGACTTCAGAGGGACAGGTGCACTGGCCTGCACCTGCGGGAGCAGAGGGTGTGAGGAAGGGACAGCGGGCCCAGGAGCTGCCTGTCACTGGTCTCCAGGCAACGGGCTGAGCCGGGAGGCGAGGCTGGCTTGCTGAGGTGAAAAGTTTCCATTGTTTGGCTCATAAAGGGGATGCACTGGGGAAGAATATCCCTTTAATTAAAGTTGTTTACCTCTGAGATAATCACCTTAAATTGAACATATCAATATTTTTGCAAAGTGAAAAGTAAGTAGATGATCACACTCATGTGATTGTTTTTTTTTTTTTTTAAATTTTTATTGATTTTTTACAGAGAGAAAAAGGGAGAGAGAGAGAGAGCTAGAAACATCGATGAGAGAGAAACATCGACCAGCTGCCTCTTGCACATCCCTGCTTGGGGCAAGTGCAAGAAGCAACCAATGTACATGCCCTAGACCGGAATCGAACCTGGGACCTTTCAGTCCGCAGACTGATTCTCTACCACTGAGCCAAACCGGTTTCGGCTCATATGATTATGTTTTAAAGTATGTTTTTGTTTTTATTTATTTGTTAATCCTCACCTGAGGGTTTTTTCCCATTGATTTTTAGAGTGAGGGGAAGAGAGAGGGAGAGACGGAGAAACATTGATGTGAGAGGAACACAGTTGGTTGCCTCTTGCACTTGCCCCAAGCAGGAACTGGGGGCTGGGGGGGGGCCTGCAACCTAGGATGTGCCCTGACTGGGAATCGGGTTCATGCGGGAAGACGTGGCTGTTCCTGAAAGTCTAGCATCAGGGGCCTTCACAGAAAGGAAGCAGCCCTTCTTTGACTAAGACGTGACTCAGACTGACCTTGGTGCCAGATCCTCAGTGGGAGGCCAGTGAGCGCATCAGAGTGGATGCGAAGGCAAATACCAGCCCGGGCGTTTGTATAGAGAGGTTGTTATTCTGCCATTTGACCTGATTATTATAATATGTTATTATGAAAATGTTGTAAATTAGGAAATGTATAAGTAAAACTTCATCCCTTTATTGAAATACAATTTCTCTACAGTAATATCAATTTCAGGTCTATAATTTGATGAGTTTTGACAAACTTACGCAGTCTCTGCCCCAGTGGCAGCGCAGACTGTCGGCACGCCCTTTGCCGCCAGTCCGTGTCCTGCCTCTGCTCCCTGGCAGCTGCTCATCAGCTGCTATGGTTTTGCTTTTCTAGAATTTGTGAGAAATGAGATTTCGCAGTATATCTTATGTGTATCTTATATTTTCCACTTCACACAATGTTCTTGTGATTAATCTTTGTTTTGCATGTATTGATGCATTCCTTTTCATGAATATTCCATTATGCAGGTTTAGGACATACCACAATTTGTTTATTCATTCACCTATTTGATGGGCATTGGCTTGTTTCTACCTCTTGGCTATTGTGAATAATGCCTCTGAACATTCTCATGTACAGTTTTTTTTTTTTAATCTTTTTTTATTGAAAGTATTACATATGTTCCCCTTTCCCCCATTGATCTCTTCTAGACCCCCACCCTCATGCACAATTCTTTGTGTGGACATTTGTTTTTATTCCTCTTAGGTAAATACCTATGAGGGGGACTGCTGGTCATATAATAAGTATATGTTCAACTTTGTACGTGGGGTATCTTGTACTTCTCCCGCGGTGTTAGAGTGCCCGTGACTGGCACTGGTGGTGGAGCTGTGGGGGTGGGTGTGTGCAGGGCCGGGCAGTGGCTCTCGGAGGCCGGGGGGAGGGGAAGGGTTGCTTTCCCACCATCAGGCTAGTGTGCCTCACATTGGGGCCCCTGGAGGGAGGGTCAGCAGCCCAGCAGATCCGTGTGCAGCCTCACAATTCTAGGGGTGTGAGCAGGGGGCCCGGGCTGGCATGAGTCAGCCGTTTTATTTTAAAAGTTAAGAATATCAGTAGACTGTTTCCAGGAGATCCCTAACCCGGTTTCATGGATTTAGGGGCGTGAATTGGGGAGAAAGCTGTGTCCTAGCCTAGGGTGAATCCTGCTGTGTTTCTCACCTGGTCACAGTGTCGTGGACAATGTGTGAGGTAATACAGGAAGTTGAACAGTAATCAATCTGGAGCCAGTGTTCACGGTATTTATTCCACGTCTCTAGATACAGGCCGAGCCATTGCCTGGCTTCATAGTAACCGTCACTACCCCAGGATTCGACTCAGATACTTGAAAACCACTAAGCGACCCCGTTGCTCACACCGCATGTGGAGCAGGAGAGCAGCAGGTGACAGAGCAGGTGCTTGGGGTTCTCTTCCTTGGAGGCTGCTAGCGACTGGATCCTTCCCTTCCCTAAGGGCCGGGTAAGGGCCCCGAGGAGCATGTTGTAGGAGAAGGCAAACGGACGCTCCTGTGGAGCAGTCCAACTGTGAAAACCACACACAGGACTCCCGTGTTTGTGCAGGACACTGACAGTCGTTTGTTTTTCCTCTTTGGCTAAAACAGCCCACAGAGTGGAGATCCACTCCAGCCCGCTCCTCCCTGTTTATAGATCAGAAAACGGGTCTGGAAAGCTGGAAAGCTAATGGGGACCTTCTCCCCGGAGCCCCACTGCACTGTAGCTCCGCCTCCCAGAGGGAGTTGCCTCTCATCAGGCCCGGCTCAGGGGGGAGGGAGCCCGTGTTCCTGCTCTGCTCAGGAGGATGACTGGGGAGTCGTGTCCTGGGGACTGCCAGAGCGGTGCTGCGGGGAGGGGGTAAGTGCTCTGAGCACCCTGAGGACCTGACCTGCCTGTCAGCCTCCAGCCACTCCCAGGAGCCATCCTCTCCAGCAGTGTTTCCCGAAGTGTGGTACGCGGACCCCCAGGGGAACGGGGAGAGTCTGGTGGGGGTACACGCTGCACCGGAGTTTGGTGGGGATGTGCTCTGCACTGTGCTTAGCTGCGCCTAAGTCTACGTTCTCATGAGCACGAGGGGTGCTCAGCGTTATGAGAATTATAGAAGGGGTGCCCATGGGTCAGAAGTTTGGGAACACTGCTCTGCAGCAAGGGTTCTCAGCCTTCCTCATGCTGCGCCCCGCCGGCTGAGAGCCGCTAGCCGGCCGCCTAAGACCATCGGAAAACAGGTATTCACATCACAGCTATGAAGTAGCAACGAACATGATGTAATGGTTGGGGTCACCACAGCATGAGGAACTATTAAAGGGTCGAGGCATTAAAAAAGGTTGAGAACCAGTGCTCTGCAGGAAGCTGTTGGAAGGACTGGTTTTTGTGGGTTTTAGGTTTGTCATTGGAGATGGGGATAGATAAGAAACATGTGGAAAGATAGTTTTCTTCCGAATTGAACACATTTAAGGAGCCTGGAACAGAGCTGGAAAGGGGTTGTATTGTTGTTAGCTTGCTCTGGTGACAAAGGTGGGCGCCTTCTTCTTCCACAGTTCAGTAATCGGGGACCCGGTTTGTGCTTGGGCACTAGCAGCCTCACCATGAGTCAGTCCGGAGGTTCCTTTGGAATTGCTCTTATTCATGAGGTCTTCTCAGTAGAAGAGACTGAACCACCCTTCTCAGATCTTGGGAAAGGGCACGTGTGGCTAAGCATGTCAGAGCGCCACCTTACTGAGAGAGCCGGGAATGACAGGATTGTGCTCACCCTTAGAGCTGATTGCCTGTGTTGTGTGTTGGGACTCCTTAGCACATGCCCTCCTGAATGCTGCTCTCATGATGAGAAGGTAGTGCCAGGGGAGAAATGAGGGCCTTTGGCCCTGGCCGGCAGGGCTCAGTTGGTTGAGCATTGAACCATGAACCACAAGGTCACCGTGTGATTGCTGGTCTGGGCACGTGCCTGCGTTGCGGGCTTAATCCCCTGTAGGGCTGTGCAGGAGGCAACTTGATGAATAATCAATGGTTTTCTCTCGCATCAATATTTCACTCTCCCTTTCCTTCCTCTCTTACATGTGGTAAATAAATAATAAAAAACATAAAGCACTTATGTACATACATCGAAATGATGGAACTTTTTTTTAAATAAATAAATGGGAGATGGCGACGTAACCGTGAAACGATGTATGTCCAGTCCGACGTGACCCGAGGGCGGCCTGTGCAGTCATGTGCCACATGGTGGTGACAACAGACCACAATGTGACGCTGTCCGGTGGGCGACCATGGGAGTGAAAGACTCCTGTCGCCTGGTGACTTCTAGCCATGCTGACGTCGTAGCGCAGCACGGCACCCACATGTTTGTGGTGGTGCTGGGTAAACAGCCAGCTGCCAGTGTATAAAGATGTTACATGCAGTTACGGACGGTGTGTGATGCTTAGCAAGATAATAAATGACATCACTTGTTTCTATATGTAGTATGCTGTACTCTATCGTTATTTTAGATTGTACTCTTTCTGCTTATTTAAAAAAGCACCAAGGTTTGCTGTAAAAGTACACATGTTATGCTGGCAGCAGCCTCAGACATCCAGTGTTTACAGCGCCTCTTGATTACATAATTTTCTTTTAAAAAAATGTTTTTATTGATTTTAGAGAGAGAGGAAGAGAAAGAGAGATAGAAACATTGATAAGAAACACCTTCTGCACACCCCTCCTGGGGACCAAATCCACAGCCCAGGCATTTGCCTGACTGGACTCGAACTGGGGGCTTCCTGGTGCATGGGTCAGTGCTCCATCACTGAGCCACTCTGGCAGGGGCGTAGTTTTCTCTTGTGTGTGATTTAATCTCGCGTTGCTTTGTACGTAACATGCTGTGCAGGCCTATAGCCGGGAGCAATAGGCTGTACCATATAGCCGAGGGGTGTGGGGGCCGCACACCTAGGTTTGTGTACGTGCACTCTGACATTCGCACAGTGACAGCATTGCCTTGCGACGCATTTCTCAGAATGTACGCTTGTTCAGTGGCGCAGGGCGTGTTTTAGAAATAGTACTATAGCCGGGACCGGTTTGGCTCAATGGATAGAGCGTCGGCTTGGGGACTGAAGGGTCCCGGGTTCGATTCCGGTCAAGGGCATGTACCTTGGTTGCGGGCATATCCCCGGTAGGGGGTGTGCAAGAGGCAGCTGATCGATGACTCTCTCATCGATGTTTCTAACTATCTCTCTCCCTTCCTCTCTGTATAAAATCAATAAAATATATTAAAAAAAAAAAAAGAAATAGTACTATAAATACACAGTGAAAGCCGCTCCTAGGACAAGCTGATGTCCCAAGTACGCAGGCGTGCTATGTCAAGGCAGAGACCCTGGCCTGGTGGCTGCCCTTGGGAGAATCCAGCAGATTGAGGTTCATTTGGGAGCTGTGCCTTATTGTCTCTCTTTAAAAAAAAAAAATTAGCCGAAACCGGTTTGGCTCAGTGGTAGAGCGTCAGTCTGCGGACTGAAAGGTCCCAGGTTTGATTCCGGTCAAGGGCATGTACATTGGTTGCGGGCATATCCCCAGTAGGGGGTGTGCAAGAGGCAGCTGGACGATGTTTCTCTCTCATCGACGTTTCTAGCTCTCTATCTCTCTCCCTTCCTCTCTGTAAAAAAATCAATTAAAAAATATATTTAAAATAAATAAATAAATTAAAAAAATTAAAAAAATATATATATATATTGATTTTTTACAGAGAGGAAGGGAGCGGGATAGAGAGTTAGAAACATCGATCAGCTGCCTTCTGCACACCTCCCACTGGGGATGTGCCCACAACCAAGGTACTACATGCCCTTGACCGAAATCAAACCTGGGACCTTTGAGTCTGCAGGCCGACACTCTATCCACTGAGCCAAACGGTCAGGGCACCTTATTGTCTCTTAATATGGTTGAGTTTGCTTTCCTCCCTGAGTCAGCTGCATTGTTTGCCACAGGGAGAGTAGTATCCACCTCGTAGAAGGGATTGTGAGGACTAGATGAGGTTTGATCCTGCAGTGAGCCTGGCTCGTAGAGGACAGTGGGCCCTTTTCCAGCCTGCCCTCCTCACCACCATCTCGGTGGGAGTCATGGGAACCCTGAGCAGATACTGAAGTAATGCTGGTACTGACTGAAGTCTGTCATTCCAGACGGAACAGACGTGCCCTCGCCCTGCTGACGGTCACACGGAGGCGGCTTTGCTGGACCCAGTATGTTTGGGAATGCGAAGGCGGGTGTGGGGCCCCGACCTCCGTGTGGGAGGGGAGCGAGCTGTGATCGCCCCCGAGGACAGCTTCGGTGGAAAGGCCGGTCCAGCTCTCGGAGAGCAGGGAGAACTGATAAAAATAGTTGGTGACCTAGAACACAGTATCTTTTAAAGGGAGTTAGACAGCCTTGATCAGTTGTTTTTAGATACAGATGTTAATCATTAAAGCGAGGCCCCAGCTCCACTGCTAACAAGGGTACTGGGGCATGCGTTCGGCCTTGGATGGGGCGGTGTGTTCGCACGCCCTGGGAAAGGACACCTTACTAGATGACGGGGAAGCAGTTTTTCCTTTAAGTGCATTTTATAAAAACCCAAGTAATGACCAACAGTGAACACCAGTGTAAGCTATGATGATGTAGGTTTATCATCATCTATAATAATAAAAGGGCAATATGCTGATTAGACCTGCATCATTCCGGAGGGAAGTCAGCCTTGTCCCGGTGCCCGCAGGTGTACCGCACTGGGAGTGTTCATCATGGAGAGTCATGCATATATGGGGGCAGGTGGTTATATGGGAAAGCTATTTTCTTCTTAAGTTTAACCTAAAACTTCTCTTAAAGGTAGTTTATTGAAAATTATATAATTAACAAAGAGACTTGGACATCAGTTACCTTCAGTTTAACAATTTTATTAGAAAATAGTAAGATTTAGCTCTAACCAGTTTGGCTCAGTAGATGGAGCATCAGCCTTCGGACTCAAGGGTCCCAGGTTCGATTCTGGTCAAGGGCATGTACCGTGGTTGCGGGCACATCCCCAGTAGGGGGTGTGCAAGAGGCAGCTGATTGATGTTTCTCACTTTCTATTCCTCTCCCTTCCTCTCTGTAAAAAAAATCAATAAAAGATACTTAGAAAATAGTAAGATTTATCCGAATATTAGGTTTGAAATGATGACTTTCCCTCATTGTGGCGTCACGTTTTGCCCCGTAGGAAGGGCTACCAAGGCTGTTGGAGGCGCCTGGAGCCAGTCCAGGCAGTGCCTGGGGCCCGCCCAGCAGGCTTTGTTTGCGGAGGAGGCGGGTGGGGTGATGAGGGCGGAGCTCTGTGAGCTCAGGCTGTTTGTGTTGCTGCTGGAGGTGGAGGGCATCGGCTTTCAGGCAGATGCGGTTCCCAGGTCACTTCCAACTCCTGCCGCTGTTTGCTTCCGCAGAGAGTCCTGTCGTGCACAACCAGGGAGCCAAGGCCAGACAGACGACAGACAGACGGAGTGCGCTCTGGCCGCTGCGCCCGGCCGCCGCCGCCGCCCTGTTGCTTGCCCCTGGAGGATGAGCCCAGCCTTCAGGGCCATGGACGGGGAGCCCCGCGCCCAGGGCGTCCTGCTGGAGCCCTTCATCCACCAGGTTGGGGGGCACTCCTGTGTGCTCCGCTTCAACGAGACGACTCTGTGCAAGCCCCTGGTCCCGCGGGAGCACCAGTTCTACGAGACTCTCCCCGCCGAGATGCGCAGATTCACGCCCCAGTACAAAGGTGAGCCCCCTGCTGCTAGGGGTCGCCAGCGCCTGCTGAGTTGTGAGGCCAGGCGAGGTGAGGCGCGGTGACCTCGGTGGCAGCCATACCCAGAGCCGTCACCCTCCCGCTCCCTGTGTGTTCCCTCCGCCTCCTCCTCCTCTTGGCCCTCAGCCCAGCACCTCACACCCTCAGTTTCAAGCCCTGGTAAGATTGCTCAATTGTCTTTGTTTTGTGGATTGATTGAGTTTATTTGGTTTTTGGTGACAGTGTAGTTGTGTTTTATGTTCAAGTGTCTCTCGGTCACAGTGACCCATAGTCTCCATGGCGGGCCGCGGGAAGACTGGGAGGATTTTTCCCAGAATGCTTGATGCCGGCTTTCTGTCCAGAAAACCAGAAGCCCTGGTGATAGGTAGGCTCGGGGCAGGTTGAGTCAGATGGAATGCAGGAGTGGGAGGCTGTGCTGAAGCCCAGGCTGTTACGGAATGTCCCTGAAATGGCCTGTTACAGCAACTTCTGATTCACAGTGACTCTGCCTTTCTCTAATGCATTTGGGGGCATCAGCAGCCGCCTGGCGTGTTCTTCCTGGGAGGCGGGTCTTTGTAAATAAGGAAGAGTCCCTTAAGGAAACTAATGTGGAATGTGTATTGTCTGATTAAACAAAAGACTGAACAACATGGGCTCTTCTGGGACCGCAGAAACACTCTGAAGGCAGCGCCGGGCACCTCTCTGTCTGAATATGCATGTGTGCTGGGGGAGGGGGGCCCTCACTTGGTCCTTCTCTGTTGTTTTTTCCAGGACAAAGCCAAGGCCCTATGTTAGCTGGCCGCCCCTGCCCCTTCCCCCTGGTTCTCTGCCCATGGCCGCAGGGAGTGTGGCCCCTGAGTCCCCCACCCCGGAGGCCACCTCAGAAGTGTCGTCTCTCTGAGCACGCTTTCCCCTGCAGCGGGCGGGCAGCAAGGACGCACACTGAGTGATCCTGGGCCAGAGGTCTGGGAGGAGAGTGGTCAGCCTGGCTGTCAGGCGCTCGTCGACACCTGCTGATGCTGCCGCGGGCAAGCCCCTCCTCAGAGACTGAGTACACGCAGGGGCTAGCGCCTGGAGGGGGAGCCGCTCGCCAGGCGCCCGTCTGTACCGCCCAGCCCTGCTGCCTTGTTTACTTTGTTCTTTGTGAACTGAGATCTCAGACAATAAAGTAACCTTTGAGGAGGACCAAGGGGCGCGGGCCCCACCTGGAAGGGGGGCTGCAAGAAGCCTCCGCTAGGGTGTCTCTTGTGCTGTGTGGTTTGTTTTGTTTGCTCCTTTATTTTGTTTTGCTTGCCCAGCCTTCCTTCCCTTGGATGCTCTTACCCTCAGGCAAACCTGTGTTCCCCGTCAGGCTCTGCTATGAAGCAAGCCTGAGGCCGCAGAGTTTCTGTTTAGGGCATTAAAAATCCTCATAAGATATAAAGAGCAAATGTGTTTACACCTCTCAGGATTAGAGGATTACATAAAAATTAATAAACGTTTTCGATGATGGAAAAAATGTGTCTTGTAATTCTTTGGCTCTTGCCTTGCTGAGTGCATCAGAGAGGACGCCTCGCTGTGTCTGCTCCCTAACGCTTGTCGTGTGTGGTGTCATCTCTTCTAGTGTTCTGAGATTTGTTAGGTTTGCAGATGAGTTTGGGGCCTCTGGCAACATAGAGACTAAGGAACAGGGTAAGAGAAAACACAAATGTTACAATCGTTATTTATAACGTGTGGAATTAGAAGTTCTCTCTGCTGCTGTGGAATGAACAGTCCTCTCTGCTCCCCCCCTCCCAGGTGTGGTGTCTGTGTGCTTTGATGAAGATGAAGACAGGAACTTGTGCTTAATAGCATATCCATTAAAAGGGGACCATGGAACTGTGGACAGTGTAGACAATTCAGACTGTGAACCAAAAAGCAAGCTGCTAAGGCGGACCACCAAAAAACATCATGTCCTAGAGACAGAGAAGAGCCCCAAGGACTGGGTGCGGCAGCACTGGAAGGAGGAGAAGACGAAGAGGTGGGTGTCAGCTGAGGGAACTGGACTGGGGGTAGGGGGTGGGGGGAGAGGGGGGGAATCCTAGTTGCAGCTCAGTGCCCTGGACCTGAGGACGCACTCACGCACTTAGTAGGTGCCTTGTCACTCAGTGGCCGTTTCCCTCCGGCATGCGTAGCTCCTCTGCCGTTGACTGCATTACAAGGTGGCGTCTGGATAAGTGGCTGTGGTGGCAGCTGTAGAAGGACTTCAGTCACCTTCCTCTGTGCCAGTCCCATGCTGCGTCCTGGGGGTGTGGCAGTGCTAAGACAGCCATTGGTTCAGGTGGGTCCCTGACAGTGGGAGAGAAATGGTCTGCTGGGCATCCCCGAAACTTAGGAATGCACCTGGGCAGGGAGGGCCTTCCAAGTGCCACACCGCAGAGCTTGTGCAATACACGGTGAGGTCTGGCTTATCGCCGAGGCATTTCGGTTCCCATTTCCCCAGCCTCCAGCATTTGGAGTCTGGGAACTGGACGTACCAGGAACACGTGGTGCTCCTTGAAGAAGGCGGCTGTGGAGGCTGCCTGTGGGGGAGTGGGGAGGCAAAAGCTGGTCCTGCGTCGTGGGTCCTCCTTCCTGTAGAAAAACAGTGAGCCGGCCTCTTAATTTAATAAAAAGAAAAGTCACTTTTCCTGAGGTATAATATACATACAGTGACAGGTACGTTTTTGTTTTGTTTTGTTTTTTTTAAATATATTTTATTGATTTTTAACAGAGAGAAAGGGAGAGAGATAGAGAGCTAGAAACGTCGATGAGAGAGAAACATCGACCAGCTGCCTCTTGCACACCCCCTACCGGGGATGTGCCTGCAACCAAGGTACATGCCCTTGACCGGAATCGAACCTGGGACCTTTCAGTCCGCAGACCGACGCTCTACCACTGAGCCAAACCGGCTTCGGCCAGTGACGTGTACCTTTTTAAAGTGTCTGATATGTGCGCCATATCAAGACATCAAACTTCCCATCACTCTAGAAAGCTCCTTCGTGCTTCCTTTGGCCCTGAATTTTGGTAAGACAATGTGATTTATTGATTCTTTATCTCTTCATAGCCATAAGCTAGAAGAAGAGTTTGAGTGGCTGAAGAAATCTGAAGTCTTGTACTACAGTGTAGAGAAGAAGGGGAACGTAAGTTCCCAGCTTAAATACTACAACCCTTGGAGCATGAAGTGTCACCAGCAACAGTTACAGAGAATGAAGGAGAACGCCAAGCATCGGAACCAGTACAGTATCCTTCTTTGTGTACAGGCATCTCTGCCTCGGCGGGGTGGGGGTGGGGAGCCCCTGGGAGTTGGAGAGGAGGTGTGAGCTGTCAGTCCTGGTTGTGCGGACACTACTGTGTGACGCCGTGGGCAGAGTCACTGCCCTCAGGCCGAGGGCTGCTCTGGGAATGCAGATGGGGCAGTTTGAGAGGTTTGGGGGGATGAGCGCTTCTCAGGGACCAGTCTGCATCAGGAGGCCTTTGGCCTGGAGTGCAAGGCGCAGGTTCGTATTAGACTCCTCAGAAGCCCCAAACAGCTTCCCTGCCAAGGGCCAGGTGGAGCGGCTGACCATCCACGTCTCCAGGCCGGCCCGTGAAGAAAGCACAGGCCATTGTTATCTCCCTTCTTATCACCGGGCTAGGTATTGATTCTTTAAAAATACGTGTTTATTGATTTCAGAGGAAGGGAGAAGGGGGAGAGAGAAAAACATCAATGATGAGAGAACCATTGATCAGCTGCCTCCTGCATGCCCCCTCCGAGGGGCTGAGCCTGTAACCTGGGCGTGTGCCCTGACCATGACCTCCTGGTTCATGGGTCAATGTTAAACCGCTGAGCCACGCCAGCTGGGCTGGATTTTTTTTGTTTTAATCTTATGGGGGAAATTCCTCAGAATTGAGTGTGTGTGAAGAAAAAGAACTATGTTTCATTTATTTTTAACATTTTATTAGGGAATAATTTAAACCTGTTAAAAATAATACATGTTGAACCTCTAAGTACCAGTTAACCAGTTCGGCAGGAAACCCACTGTCAGGACTGTCTACCCAGCCCGACCGCGGACCTGCTTCGGAGGAAGGCTCGGGTGTGCACCCAGCATGCATCTCTAGGAGAGCAGGGCCTTCTAAAACATTATTACCATTGCTACTCCTTCGCAAAGGGGACAATAATTCCTCCCTATGAAACCCCTGGTTTCTGTCCAGTTTCCCCAATTGTCTCATGAGTAAGCTTGTATTGATAGTCTCCATGAATGGGGATCTAGATGAGGCTCACGTGTTGCTTTTGGTTGAAATGTTTTAAGGTTTTCTGAATACGCTTTTTGTTTTTTCTTAGAAATTTCTTGCTAAAGGTCTCCTAGAGTTTCCCACTCTCTGGGTTTTACTGATTACATCCTTGCGGTGTCTTACAGGTGACTCCGTCTCCTCTGGTCCGTTAAGCTGATCAGGTTCAGGTTCAGGTGGGGTGGGGGCCAGAGCCTCAGATGCTGTTCAGTTGTCTGTTTCTTTTGTCTTGTCCTTAGATCTGCTTTTCTCATTGGGTGATTTTCTGATTTTGACATTCCTTCATTCATGAGCTGGAATCCTACTATAACGAAAAACTTTTCCTCATTATATCCTGAGGTATAGTTTATATAGGAAAAGCAGATTAAATCCTCCCTTTATTTATTAGATATGTACTTAATACATATCTAATACATATATGGAATAATGAGTCAGTTTCTTAACATCCTCCAAAGGTTTCCAGTGAGTTTTTTAGCATAAGTATGAATCCATTAATTTAAACATATCTGACATGTCTCAGTTCATTGCAGTTGTCTTTATTGATGCTCAAATTATCATACCTTTGCCAGTTGGGAGACTTTTTTTTTTTTTTTTAATATTTATTGATTTTTTACAGAGAGGAAGAGAGGGATAGAGAGTTAGAAACATCGATAAGAGAGAATCATCGATCAGCTACCTCTTGCACACCCCCTACTGGGGATGTGTCTGCAACCAAGGTACATGCCCTTGACCGGAATCAAACCTGGGACCTTTCAGTCTGCAGGCCAACGCTCTATCCACTGAGCCAAACCGGTTTCGGCAGTTGGGAGACTTTTAAAAACATATATTTTATTGATTTTTTACGGAGGAAGGGAGAGGGATAGAGAGCTAGAAACATTGATGAGAGAGAAACATTGACCAGCTTCCTCCTGCACACCCCCCCTCTGGGGATGCACCCACAACCAAGGCACATGCCCCCGACTGGAATCGAACCTGGGACCCTTGAGTCCGCAGGCCAATGCTTTATCCACTGAGCCAAATGGGTGAGGGCCAGGGGGAGACTTTTAAAAGTAGCTCCTGAGTCAGTGGGACACAGTCACAATAGTCTGTCATGGCTGTCTTCCTTTCTGGTCTGGAACAAGTCCAGGCTCGTGTGTGTGCGGCTCCGGGTGTGAATGTAACCATTCCTCTGAGGCAGGGTTGCACGCCTTTGCAGTTAATGCTCCAAACAGTAAACATGTTAGGTCTTGCAGGCCACATGCTCTCGGTCACAACTCTGTCGTAGCACGATAGCAGCCATAGACAGTAAACAAATAGGTATGGCTGCACGCCAATAAAACTGTTTATGGGCACGAGATTTTATTTCATTTTCATGGTTCATGACGGAATTGTGTGTGTGTGGAGTCATTGTTTCTAGACGTTTTTAGTATATGCAGCTGGGAAAAGACACATCTATTTTCTTTAAATATATTTTTACTGATTTCAGAGAGAAATGGAAAGAGTGAAAGAGGGATATCAATGATGAGAGAGAACCGTTGACTGGCTGTCTCCTGCTCGCCCCACACAGGGGAGTTCGCCCACAGCCTTTTAGCCCAGTTGTCAGCTTGGGCTCCTTGTTGGGAGAAGGCAGGACTGGTGGCCCTCTGTCGTGTCGGGCTTCTCGGCACGGGGTGTGGCATTGTGCCCTGGGAGTGGAGTGGCCCTTGCAGAGCACCTGCTCTTTCGAGGTGTTTCCTTAACCACGCAGAATTCATCTTACTGGAGAACCTCACTTCCCGCTATGAGGTACCGTGCGTCCTGGACCTCAAGATGGGGACACGCCAGCATGGTGACGATGCTTCAGAGGAGAAGGCAGCCAACCAGATCCGAAAGTGCCAGCAGAGCACCTCTGCGGTCATTGGCGTGCGCCTGTGCGGCATGCAGGTGAGGGAGAGCTGGTGCAGGTGTGGGCTGGCCACGGCCCTACCTTGTCACAGTCCTATTTGTTCTCAAAAGATACCAGATTTGACTAAATCTTACACTTTCTGGTTGGCAAGAAAGCACGCACGCCTGGGTCATCCCCTTTGGGCTGGCCTGGCTGGCCGAGTCCAGCGTCTGTGGACAGGAGGACGGCCAGGCAAGAGGATTAGGTCCTCTCCTCCAGCCCCTACAGAACACGGAGCTGGGGCAGAGCCCGCGCCAGAGGGTTGTAACCTGGGTGTTGATTGGCACCCACAGTGTCTCCTGTGACCCAACCAGTAGAGAATACGATTGGCCCAGGGCCCGGCTCTGAGGCGGCTTCAGCCTGACCTGCTGGTCTCCCTCCACAGGTGTACCAGGCGGGCAGTGGGCAGCTCATGTTCATGAACAAGTACCATGGGCGGAAGCTGTCGGTGCAGGGCTTCAAGGAGGCGCTTTTCCAGTTCTTCCACAACGGGCGGCACCTGCGGCGCGAGCTGCTGGGCCCTGTGCTCAGGAAGCTGGCGGAGCTCAAGGCCGTGCTGGAGCGGCAGGAGTCCTACCGCTTCTACTCCAGCTCCCTGCTCATCATCTACGACGGCAAGGAGTGGCCCGAGCTGGCCCTGGACTCGGACGCGGAGGACTTGGAGGACCTGTCCGAGGAGTCGGCCGACGAGTCCGCGGGGGCCTATGCCTTCAAGCCCCTCGGCGCCAGCTCGGTGGACGTGCGCATGATCGACTTTGCACACACCACCTGCAGGCTGTACGGCGAGGACAGCGTCGTGCACGAGGGCCAGGACGCCGGCTACATCTTGGGGCTCCAGAGCCTGATAGACATTGTCACAGAGATCGCCGAGGAGAGCGGGGAGTGAGCTGGCCGCCTCACTGACCTTGACCCTGTGCCGGGCACAGCTGTGCTGTGTCGGAGGAAGCCAGCGTGGCCAGCGGGTGGCCTCTGCAGCCTGGAGCTGACGCCCAGAGGCCCGCGTCCCCGCCTGAGCCAGCCACCGCGCTCCGTCTTTATTTATTTTACCTGTTTCTTCAACATTCCATGTTCGATGATGCAGATACCTCTTCCCTGAGTGTAAATGTCCTAATACAAAGCCTTTTGTTAATTGTACCCAGTGCTGCTGTCATTTTTTTTTTATTGAATTTATTGGGGTGACATTGGTTAATAAAATCATATTGATTTCAGATACACGGTCTATAACAACGTCATCTGTATATTGTGTGTTTTTACCGCCCCCAGTCGAGTCTCCATCACCATTTACCCCCTTCACCTTCTAACCCCCCCTAACCGCCCTCCTCCCCCCGTCTTTCTTGCCAGAGGCAGGCAGCCATCTTCCCTTCCAACCCTCAGAAGCCGCCTCACCTACTGGCCCCTCCCTGGTCCTTAAAGTCACCACAGCCTCTTGGCTTGGTCTTCAGTCCCCTCACCTAGCCCCCTGAGGTAACCCCCAAAGGACCCCGACACGTGAAACCTTAGCCCATGGCTCGGGTCCGTCGCCGAGTGTCCCAGCACCTCCTCTGGGAAGAACGACCCTGGACTCCTGCCGGTCCTGCCCTGCCCTCGAGCAGCTTAAGCCAAGCCTGGCAGCAGCTCATTGGCTGGACATTGTGATGTCAGAGGACCTGGAACCAGTATCGGGCTGCTCCAGGCTCTGGCTGCTGGCAGCAATGGCTCTGTGGCGAAGAGGTCCCAGAGATGGCTGTGCCATGAGGGGTGTCCTGGGCAGGTTGGCTTTCGGCCTCACCACCTGTCACCATAGTGTTCAGCCCTGAGCCCCGGCAACCGTGCCGTCCTGTTCTTCAGCCGGGGCAGCCCGGTGCTCTGGGCTTCTGGGAGGAGGTGTGTGTGGCAGGAGGTTTTGAACTACAGAACCAGACACCGGGGAGCAGGGCTCGGCCTGGTGCCAGGAGCACAGGTCTGTGCCATTTAGCAAATCTCCCCCCTCTCCTCGCCCCGGCGTGTCCTCTCTGAGGCCCAGCACTCCTACGTCCACTGTGGCCACACAGGCCCCCTGCACACTCTGGTTGGGTCGGCCCCCAACCCTGCTCCTGGCTCCCAGTGGGGAATGAGATGGGAGGTCCCCAGAGGCCCCTCCTTCAGACCCTCTGACAGGACTGGACGGTGAGTGGGTCAAACAGCCCTACGGCTACGCGGCTATGCACCTGCTCTCAGCCTCAGCGTGACACCTAGAGGCAGCAGTGGGAGCTGGGAGGGCCTGTGCTGTGGAGGAGGGAGCGTGTCCCAGGCAGAGGAAACAGACCACCCCATGGCAGGGCCCTGCCCCGGGGCCCAGTGGTTAGATGGCTGGCCCAGGCACCCAAGGGTCAAAGGGTCGCAGGTTCTGTTTCCGGTCAGGGACCTACCTGGGCCATGGTTTTCCCTCCCTACCTCAGGTTGGGGTTCATGTGAGAGGCAACGAGTCGAGATGCCTCTTTCACATCCATGCTTCTCTCTCTCCTTCCCTCCCTCTCTCCCTTCCACTCTCTGAAAAGGGAAAAAATACCCTCGTGAGGATTAAGAAAAAATACAGTGAGAGAGAGGAAGGGGAAAGCTGCTGAGGGAGGAAGTGTAGCAGGATGGGAGGGTTTGGGACGGGTGATGGCCCAGCATGGTTTCTGTTTTTATTGTTTATTTTTAAAGTAATATACTTTTATTGATTTTTATAGAGAAAGAAAGAGAGAGAAACGTTGATGATGAGAATCATGGATGGGCTGCCTCCTGCATGGCCCCTTCTGGGGATGGAGCCGCACCCTGGGCCTGGGCCCTGACCAGGAATCGAACCGGACCTCCTGGCTCCTGGGTCGATGCTCAGCGGCTGACCCACACCAGCCGGGCTGGTTTGTGCCCAAGGCCCCTCCTCGCTCTCGCCCCCCACGGCCCCCCGGCGGCGGTGCCCGGGGAGCCACTTCGAGAGGCCGGGAGACCCGAAGGCCGAGGAGCCGTGGGTCCGAGCGGAGGCTCAGCGGAGGCACCGCGCCCTCGAGGTCGCCGCCGGGCGATGAGATCGGGACCACTCCTCCCGGGCGGCCGTCGGGCGGGGGCTCTTCGGGGGCCAGAGCGCTCGGGCTGAGCGGGGAGGGGCTCTGGGCCGGGAGGGGGCGCGGGGAGAGGCCCCGGAGCCGGCGAGGCGGGCTCGGCCGCTGGGCCGCCAGGGGGCGCCGGCGTGCGTGGCGCCGGGGCGGGCGGGGCGGGGCGGCGTGCGCGCTCCCGCCGGTGTCACGGGGCCCACGCGCTCGCGGCCTGGGTCCCGGTTCCGCAGCCGCCGCCTCGCCCCGGCCCGGCCCGGCCCGGCGGCCCCATGTACCGCGCGCTGTACGCCTTCCGCTCGGCGGAGCCCAACGCGCTGGCGTTCGCGGCGGGCGAGACGTTCGTGGTGCTGGAGCGCAGCAGCGCGCACTGGTGGCTGGCGGCGCGGGCGCGCAGCGGGGAGACCGGCTACGTGCCGCCCGCCTACCTGCGCCGCCTGCAGGTGAGTGCGCCCCGCCCCGCCCGCCCGGCCTCCCGCCGGCCTCCATCGGCCCGGACCGGCCTCCCGCCGCTCCCCCGCCGGCCCCGGGCGCCAGGGGGCGGCCTCCGGGGAGAGGCGATGGCGAACCTGACCCAGACCCCAGACCCACGCTCACCTCCACGGACCCAAGACCCACCACACCCGACTCCGGGACTGAGACCCTTTGGGGCCCCGGACCCTGGGACCCGCTATCTGAGCCCAATTCCAGCCCCACTGGGCCTGGCTAGTTCTCCAGATCCCCGACTCCAGACTCTCCATCTCCCCGTCCCCCTGGGTCCCCAGGAGCCCACACTCCCCCTCCCACCCTCATGCCCCCAAGTGGAGCCCCTGAGACCCCATCTGCTTCCCCGACCCCCATGTCCCACCGCCGCTCACACCCTGGAGACCCGGAGCCATGACCCCCCATCCCCGGTGACCCCAAAGCCTGAGGCCTCAGCGTCTTCACCGTCTCCTCAGCCACCCCAGGCCTGCCTCGGGCCACCCGCCCTCCCTCCACTTTGAACCACCGGCCCCCGCCCCCCAAGCCTCAGGCCCTGCCTCTCGGACTCTCCATCCCTCCTGAGCCCAGCCTGGGGGGCTGCTGACCACGGCCCCGTTCCCCTCCTGTGTCCCAGGGAGAGCCTTGCTCTTGGGGTGCAGCTGGTCCTCTCTGACCCGCCCCGGCCACCCTAATCCCTCCCCTAGAGGCATCCTGGCCCAGCCCAGCCGGACGGAAATAACGGGATAAATTTGGAGATGCCGTCTGGCTGCACCAGAGGGAAGGGCCCGGCCCGACCCTCCGCCTGACCGTCCAGCGGCGCCTGCAGTGGCGGAGAGAGTGGGACGGCGGGGGTGGATGGTGGCGGGAGTCGGACGGCAGGCGGACGGCGGGGGCTGCTGGGGCTGCACCAGCTCGAGGGGCGAGGGCTCTTGGCCTCGGAGGACGGTCCTGCCTCTTGTCGTGGCCCTGTGAGCCCGCCCCGCCCGGGGCAGTAGGGCTGGGAGCTTGGGGCGTCGGGGAGGCTCCCGTCTTCTCTGCTCAGCCCCCTGCCTCAGTTTCCCCATGTGTCTCCTCCTCCGGCCTCAGTCCGGCTGCCTCCCGCGGCCTGTCTCCCCGCCCCCGTGCCCCGCCTCCTCTCCGTGTCTTTCTGATCCTCTGTGCGTGCTCCTGTTCCCCCTCTGCGGTTCCCTGGGTGGCTGTGCTGACTGCGTCCCTCTGTCTGTCCAAACCTGCCGTCCTGCAGCTGCCCCCCTGCGCCCGCCCCGGCCAGGCAGGCTGGGCCTGTCGGGCCTGTGAGGTGCTGGGGTGGCAGCTCAGACTCCGGGCAGGGCCAGGCCTCTCATGATTATGTCCGTCCTTCGCCACAAACAGAACTGCTGCTCCCCGGGTGTGCGTGTGTGTGTGTGCGTGTGTGTGTGTGTGTGAGAGAGAGAGAGAGAGAGAGAGAGAGAGAGAGAGAGAGAGAAAGGTTCCAGGGACAGCTCGGGGAGATGGGACGGGGAGCCGGGGGAGGGGGGGATGGAGGAGGGGGAGAGGGGAGGGAGGGGCGATCCCGTGGCCCGTGGTCGCTGCCAGGGCCTGCAGGTCTCCATGGAGACAGGGCTGCACTGGGGTGTGACCTTGGTTTTGTGAAGGGCCAGCAGGACCAGGGTGACTTGTTCAAGGAGCCTGAGCCGGAGTCCCCCCGGGGAGGGACCAGGGGTGTCCCCCGGCCTCTGCTGGGGTCCCCGGGCTGTGTTTTTGCCCAGGCTCCGGGCTTTCATAGACATCTTAGCGGGAAAACCTCCGTGGGGTGGACACTGAGGGGACCCCCGTGCCACGCCCAGCTCCCCGGGCGCAGCTTGAGGACCCGGTTTCTATGCTCCGGCTCCGGCGGCAGAGGTGCCCGCTCCGTCCCGGCTCCATCCAGGCAGGGCCTGCGGTCAGTGCCCTTCCGTGGCCCCTGGTCTAATCGCCTGCCCCTCCCCTCCCCTCCCCTCCCCTCCCCTCCCCTCCCCTCCCCTCCCCTCCCCTCTCCCCCCCAGGGCGTGGAGCAGGATGCCCTCCAGGCCATTGACCGGGCCATCGAGGCCGTGCACAACGCGGCCATGCGGGAAGGGGGCAAGTACAGCCTGGAGCAGCGCGGGGTCCTGCAGTGAGTGGCGCCCTGGGGTACGGGGGGGGGGTGCCGGGGCGGAGCTGGGGGTGGAGATGCCGGAGGGGGAAGGCCCTGGCTGGGGGGGCAGCACCCCACAGGGCGCATGTGAAGACGGGGAGCTGTGAAGTGACCCCCGGGCCCCGTTCCTCGGCAGGAAGCTGATCCACCACCGGAAGGAGGCCTTGTCCCGCAGGGGCCCCTCGGCCTCCAGCCCTGCAGCCATGCCCCCGTCCACCAGTGACCACTACCTGGATGCCGCCGCCCGGCAGCCCAATGGGGTGTGTCGCACTGGGCTCGAGCGGCAGCACAGCCTGCCCAGCTCCGAGTTCCTGGGGGCCGATGGAGGCCTCTACCAGGTGGTGGGAGGCAGCCTGGGGGGGTGGGCAGCCGGGGGTGGGCAGCCGGGGGGGGGCACCCTGGGGGGGGCAGCCGCGGGGGCAGCCTGGGAGGGAGGCAGCCGGGGGGGGCAGCCTGGGAGGGAGGCAGCGGGGGGGGGGGGGGGGGGGAAGCCGAGGGGGGGGGCAGCTGGGGGGGGCAGCCGGGGGGGAGCCTAAGGACTCTGCCGGAGGCTTGAAGGCCCCCGGGGGTGAGCAGGGCCCCGTCCTCACACCTCGGTGCCCCCCAGATCCCGCCCCAGCCTCGCCGCGCAGCGCCCGCCACGCCGCCTCCACCCGTGAAACGCCGGGACCGGGAGGCCCTGGCGGCCGCGGGGAGCGGTGAGAGGCAGGGGTGGGGGATCGTGGGGCCCCTGAGCTGGGACGGCTGCTCTGCTGGCTCAGGCTGTTGGGGGCTCTGGGCCTGGCGGGGAGGGCCCCGGGGGGCCCAGCACAGCGTCCCCTCTGCCCGCAGGCAGCCGCCATGCCACGGCCTCCGCGGGCAGCTCCGTGTCCGGCGGCTCCTCCGTCAGCAGCACCTCCCTGGACACGCTCTACACCGGCTCCAGCTCCCCCGAGCCGGGCGCCAGCTGCTCCCCCCCGCCCCCGCCCGTGCCCCGCCGCGGCCCGCACACCGCCGTGTCCCCGGCTCAGCCGCCGCCCTCCCAGGGGCCCCTCCCCGAGCCCCCTGCCGAGGAGGGGCCCGGCGAGGCCCCCGCAGAGCTGGAGGCGCTGGGCACGCTGAGCCTGGGCGCCGGCGAGGAGAAGGCGGCTGCCGAGCCGGCCGTGCCCCGCACCATCGGCGCGGAGCTGATGGAGCTGGTGCGGAGGAACACGGGCCTGAGCCACGAGCTGTGCCGCGTGGCCATCGGCGTGGTGGTGGGCCACATCCAGGCCTCCGTGCCGGCCAGCTCGCCCATCATGGAGCAGGTCCTCCTCTCGCTGGTAGAAGGCAAGGTGAGGGCGGGCCACCCTGCTGCTCCCGCCCGCCCCCGCCCGCTGCTGCCCGCCTGTCCTGGGCAGGCGCCGGGTGAGCTCTGGCTGGGGCCTCCGCTCGGCTGGGCGCTGCGGACAGCGGGGCTGAGCCTTGAGGAGACCGGAGGAAGGGGGTTCCCCAGGGCTCCCTGCACAGGCCTGGAGGCAGGGCGGCTGGGTAGTGGGCGAGGCCGCCGGCTGGGACAGGAGTGAGCGCAGGTGGTGTGGGAGGCGGCGGCCCGGGCGGGGGACAGGTGAGCCGGGGGGGGGGGGGGGTATGGGGGGGTTGGCCAGGGCTCTGGCTGCGGGAGGCGTGCATGCAGGGCAGGGTGAGGGCTGCCTGCTGGCCTGGCCTGGAGAGAAGGGGCTGCTTCGGGAGCTCTGAGGTGCAGGGACACCCAGGGGGCGGGGGGGGGGGGGGCACGGCCAGGGAGCAGGATTGGCAGCGGTGAGCCCAGTGCGCACCATGGGGCCTCGTCGGGGCTCCGGCGGCTCGGGTTCGGGTCGGGTGGGGGGGGGCAGTGGCCGAAGAGCTTGTGTGCCCGGCAGGTGGACGTGCTTGGCCGGCAGGGCCCACGGGGAGCGTAGAACTGGGGGCGGGGCCTCAGGTTTATCCAGGTCTGAGATGAGGGGCAGGTTGTTAGAAAACACGGCACACAGGAGTTTCTTGTTTTTATATCTTTTTTATTGGTTTTAGAGGACGGGAAAGGGAAAGACAGAAACATCAGGGAGGAGAGAGAATCTTGTTCATCCTCATCCAAGGACATTTTCCCATTGATCTTTTAGAGAAAGAGCAAGAGAGAGGGAAAGCCCTGGCCGGTTTGGCTCAGTGGATGGAGCATCGGCCTGCAGACTGAAGGGTCCAGGTTTGATTCTGGCCAAGGGCACCTGCCCAAATTACAGGCTCGGTCCCCGGTGCGGGGCATGCAGGAGGCAGCTGATTAATGATTCTCATCATTGATGTTTCTCTCCCTCCTCCCTTCCTCTCTGAAATCAATAAAAATAAAAAGAGAGAGGGAAAGACAGAAACATCAATGTGAGAGAAACACATCAATTGGTTGCCTCCTGCATGGGCCCTGACCAGGGCCTGGGCTGGGGAGGAGCCTGCAACCAAGGCGCATGTCCTTGACCAGAATCGAACCCGGGACCCTCTGGTCTGCCGGCCAACACCCTATCCACTGAGCCAAACCTACTGCCCCCCACATCAGTGTTCCGTGCAGAAGCCTGTGCCGGGGGTTATCCAGACTGGGGGGGGGGGGGGGTAACCCGGAGAGGGTGGAGAGCTGCTGTGGAGGGGCCAGGCCTTGGTGGGGGCGTGGCGGGGACCGGGTGGCGGGCGGGCGGACGGGACCCGGGTCTGGTCCCCTCGCAGGCCCCAGGAGCTGCCTCTCCCCCAGGACCTGAGCTCGGCGCTGCCCTCGGGGCAGGTCTGCCATGACCAGCAGCGGCTGGAAGTGATCTTCGCGGACCTGGCGCAGCGGAAGGACGACGCCCAGCAGCGCAGCTGGGCCCTGTACGAGGACGAGGGCGTCATCCGCTGCTACCTGGACGAGCTGCTGCGCATCCTGGTGCGGGGTGGGCCCCAGCCGCCGGCCCCCGCGTCCCCCTCCGCGTCCCCGCTCCTCACCTGCCTGTGGGGCTCACAGGGAGACCTCACACGCCCTCCCCCGCAGACGGACGCGGACCCTGAAGTCTGCAAGAAGATGTGCAAGAGAAACCAGTTCGAGTCCGTGCTGGCCTTGGTGGCCTACTACCAGATGGTACGAGGGCGGGGGCGGGCCTGGGGCGGGCATGGCAGGGTGGGGTCTGAGGGGCGGGGTCTGACAGGGTGGGCGGGACCTGAGGGGCGGGCCTGGCGGGGAGGGCGGGGCCTGGGGCTCCGGCGCTGAGCACGCAGGTCCCTGCCAGGAGCACCGGGCGTCCCTGCGGCTGCTGCTCCTCAAGTGCTTCGGCGCCATGTGCAGCCTGGACGCAGCCATCATCTCCACCCTCGTGCTGTCCGTGCTGCCCGTGGAGCTGGCGCGGGACATGCAGACGGACACGCAGGGTGAGGGAGGGGCGCTCCCTGCCATGGGGGGGGTTCGTGCCGCCTGCGGGCCTCTGACGGCCGCCTTGTCCCCCCAGACCAGCAGAAGCTGTGCTACTCCGCCCTCGTCCTGGCCATGGTCCTCTCCATGGGCGAGGCCGTGCCCTGCGCCCACTACGGTACGGGAGCCCGCCGGCCGGACCGGGCTGGGGCTGGGGGCTGGGGGCTGGGGCTGAGGCTGAGGCCCGCAGGGGGTCCCCGGAGGGGCTCTCGTTGGGGAGCGGGCGGCGGCCGCACGTGCTGTGTCGCCCGCAGAGCACCTGGGCACGCCCTTCGCCCAGTTCCTGCTGAGCGTCGTGGAGGACGGGCTGCCCTCGGACGCGGCGGAGCAGCTGCCGGACCTCTGCACCAACCTGCTGCTGGCGCTCAACCTGCACCTGCCAGGTGGGGGGGGCGGCGGGAGGCCCGCCAGCCAGGCCCCGCCAGCCCCGCCCGCCCAACCCTAACTCACCCCGCACACACCCCTGCCTCCCCCTCCCCGCAGCCCCCGAGCAGAACGTGGTCATGGCCGCCCTGGGCAAGCACGCCAACGTCAAGGTCTTCTCCGAGAAGCTGCTCCTGCTCCTCAACAGAGGGGGTGAGGCCCCGGGGTGCGCGGACCGGGGCGGTCACTCCGGGGACTGGGCCTGACCCCCCTCCCCGCCCCCAGACGACCCCGTGCGCATCTTCACGCACCAGCCGGCGCCGCCGCACGCGGTGCTCAAGTTCCTGCAGGACGTGTTCGCCAGCCCCGCCACGGCCAACATCTTCTACCACACCGACATGATGGCGCTCATCGACATCACCGTGCGCCACATCGCCGACCTGTCGCCCGGAGACAAGGTGCCGGGCCGGGGCCGAGGGGGGAGTGACCACCGCTGGCGGGAAGCGCTGGGACCTGGAGGCAGGAGGCCGGCGCCCCGGGGTGGGGGGCAGGGGCGTGGGGTGGGGGAAGCGGAAGCCTGGAGCCCTGAGGGGTGGGGGTGGGGATGGGAGTGGAAGTGGGGGTGCGGGCCGTGCTCCTCTCAGGAGGGGCCTCTAGGAGCGCTGGGAGTGCTGGAGGGGCCGGGCCGGACACGGGCCCGCGGGGCATGTGGGGGGCGGCGGGCGGGGGGACGCGGGGCGGTATGGGGCTGGGGCTGCAGGTGCTGAGGTGCCAGGTACCTGACCCGGGGCGGGGGTGGAGTGTGGAGGGTTGTTTTTATGTTTTAATTCTCAGCCGAAGATATGTTCTTACTGATTTTAGAGAGAGGCAGAAGGAGAGAGCGACAGGAAGAGAGAGAGGAACATTGATGGGAAAGAGAAACATGAATTGGTTGCCTCCTGTAGGCCCCGCCCAGGGATTGAACCCCCAACGTGGATGTGTGCCCTGCCGGGACCGCAGCGCAGGGATGAGCTCCAGCCACCTGCTCGCTGGGTGGGCGGGGCCTGGGCGGGCTGACTGCACGGAGGGGAGGGCTCAGCCCGCTGCTACCTGCCTGTGGCTGCCAGGACCCTGCTCCGCTCCCCTCCCGCTCTGGGCACCACGTCCCACCCTTTCTTGGTGAATTTCTGGGGCGCCCCGGTGCTTCTTGCCACCGCTCTGAGCCAGAACTGCTGCAGGCAGCCGCCTCCCGGGGCTTTCTGTCTCTGGTGATTCACTCACTCACCCACCCGAGAACTACGCAGGCCAGCTCTGCCAAGTGCATTCTGGGAGCCTCCCTGTGTCCCAGCCCGGGGTCCAGGCGGCGGCCCGGGGTCCCTGAGCTTCGCCTGCCCCCCCCGCAGCTGCGCATGGAGTACCTCTCCCTGATGCTCGCCGTGGTCCGCTCCACGCCCTACCTGCAGCACCGCCACCGGCTGCCGGACCTGCAGGCCACGCTGCGGCGCATCCTGGCGGAGGAGGACTCCTCGCCACAGTGCCAGGTGGACCGCATGATTGTCCGGGAGATGTGCAAGGAGTTCCCGGCGCTGGGCGAGGCCCCCAGCTAGCGCCGCCCTCCCCGCCCTTCCCTGCCGCCCTGGCCAGCGATGGGGACTTGGGGCTTGGCCCAAGAATGTTTTGCTCGGACGAGGGAGTCAAGGGGTGCGGAGGCGGAAGGATCCTGAGCAGGGCCAGCCCCCCGCCCCCTGGCGTAGGGTTGATGCCAGGGGCCAAGTGCAGGACTGGGGACCACGCTCTGGGAACAATGCCGGGGCCGAGGGAATGTGTGTGAGCTGAAGCCCCTCCGCGTCCCGGCTGCCTCTTCAGCATGTCCCCCTCCCCCGCTCCGTGCACACACGCACAGGCAGACGCACACTCGGAGTCCTGCTGCTGCTTCAGGCTGGGCCGGGGCCCCATCCCCAGCCTGTCTGGTCTGTGTCCTGGGCTTCAGCAAGCCGTGTCCTGGGGGAGAGGGGAGACCCCGCTAGCTCTGTCTTTTGCCTTAGCTTTGCAATAAGTGCCGCTCATGTGCTTCCCCTCTCCCGCCCGCCAGGGGTCAGTCCCCTCCCCCACACCCTCAGGGGCCTGGGTCAAGATGCTGCTTTGAAAGCAGAACTTGGGAGACCGGTGCTTGAGCCTCAGCATGGGGTGATGGCGCCGAGAAAGCCTGTGACAGATTCTGTTTTCTCTGTAAACACGCAGACTGAAAAGCCATGTGAGCTTCCTGTGTGCTGCTGCTCACCTTTGGAAATAAATTGCCTCTGGAAACAGGCTTCCTTGTATGATCCTGGGGTGAGAGGAGGATGGCGGGGCCCTGGGGCTTGTCCAGCCCTCAGAGGTGAGGACCCGGACAGCCTGTCCACTGGGGCCCTGAGCCCCTGTCCAGCCTTGCTTCACGGAGCTCCCTCCTCGGGGCCACAGCCAGCCGGGCCCGGGGTCCTGGCAGGTGCTGCCCCGCAGGCTTCGCTTCAAATGTCCCTTTGAACGCTGACCTTTTCCTCCGTCGGAACCCTGCTCCTGCCTGGACCCTGCCCGGCTCCGTGTTCCTGTCTCGTTGGTCACGAGGCCGGTTGAGATGCCGCATTTCTCAGCTTCGGCAGAAGTTTGGGAATTACGGTGGGACAAGAGAGTATCTGAGCAAACAGGGGGTTCGGCTTGCACTCTCCTGTGGGCTCCCACTGTACGGGGAGGAGATTCCAGGAATTCAGTGCCAGTCAGTGGTTTTCATCATTTTTTTTCCCATTTTTTTTAACCCAAGATGATTTTAAAAAGAAATTGATTTCAGAGAGAGAGGGAAAAACATCAATGATGAGAGTCATGACTGCCTCCCGCACGTACACCCCCCGCCCCCAGTGGGAATCAAGCCCACAACCCAGGCAGGTGTCTGTGCCCAGAACTGAACTTGGGACTCTACCGCCCACAGGCCGGTGCTCTGCCCACGGAGCCATGCCAGCCGGGGCTGCCCCAGGTCATTTCTATCAGGTGACCCCACACATTCAGACTCATCCCTGACATTGTGACTTCCGGTCACGACCTTTAAGTTCTCATTGGGATGAAAAAGGCAGAGACGCGGGGAGGGGAGGGTCCCTGGAACGGGTCCCCAGGAAGGCGAGGCCAGAGCACCGGACCGGAGCTCCTGGAGCCGCCCTGGTCACCCGGAGTCAGTGGCCGGCCCCCAGCCGCTCCTTCTCCCGGGAGCGGAGGCGGAGACCGCGATTCTCTTCCTGAAATTCCGACCTCGTGGGCAGCGCGGGGCGGCCGTGCCCTCTGGACCGAGCTGGCCCGGAAGGGCCCTGGTCGGGAGGCAGGAGCACCGAAGCCGATGCCAGTTGTCCTGAGGACTCTGCCGTGTTTGTAGGGGAGGCAGACGCTCCCCCCTCATGCCCTGGGGGACCCAGACCTGCATGGGCCGAAGCTCCGGCCGCAGGGCGTCCGCGGGTGCAGGGACGGGGCCAAGCGCCTCTGGGCTCACCCGCCTCGGGCCCAGCGGGCGGCGCTCGGAGGAGGAGCCCCCGGGAGCCCCGCCTCCCGGAAGGGAAGGTGTCGAGAGGCCAACGAGCACGCCGTCTGATTGGTTGGTGGTGATGTCATAGTTACCATTTGGGCGGGCGCGAGGCCTTAGGCCCGGGTTCTCCGCTGGGTCCCAACGCGAACCGTACCCCGGGGTGTTCTGGACCCCAGAGCGACCCCGCCTGGGTCCGGGGGCGCCCCCGCCCTCTGCCCGGCGCTGCAGGCCGTGGTCACTGCCGCCTGTGCGGGCCGCTGGGCGGAGCGTCTCCCGGAGCATCTCTCCGCCGGCGCCGGGACCACGAGCCCCGGTCCCCAGACAATGCGTCCCGCGGGGCAGAGCCTCACGTCGTGCCCACGGAGACGGGGCTCTCCGATTGGGGGCCCGGCGCCCACCCGCCGCCCGCGGTCCCGTGACGTCGGCTCCGCCGCGCCTGCCATTGGCCGGAGGCACGGACCGCGTCCGGAGCCGCGCGGCGGGAAGAGGGCTGAGCTCCCGTCAGTCCCCGCGAGGGGGAAAGGCCGGCCTTAGGGAGGAGCCGCCGGGATCCGAGCAGCCGGGCCGCAGCCGCGGGGGATCCCGCGCCCTGGAGGGAGGGGTGTAGCCTGGGGGGGTCCCCCAGCGCCGGGAGGCCCTGGGGGCTGCCGAGGCCGGGAAGGGGCTGCCTCTGCTCCTGCCCCCGCAGGTCACCGCCGGTCCTGCCCACGGGGCGCTCCACACAAGGAGGTGGATAGTCGGACGTTTCATGGTTTAAACTCACTGATGGAGGAGTTAAAGCCATTGTTCGGGCTGCTGGTGCCCCAGCGGCCCCACCCCCGCCCATCGCCCCGCTGCCCCCAGGGTTCCACATGGCGCCCCGGGCCGGCGTCCTGAGGACGCTCACTGTGCCCCACGTGCTCACACCCAAATCCGGAGCGAAGCTCGGAACGAGGGCTCAGCAAGGGGGCAAGAGGCCTGTAAGCGCAAGAAAGGATCGGATAAAGTTAAATTTTTGTGCGGGGAAACAAGAAGAAAGGCTGGGAGCCGAAACCGGTTTGGCTCAGTGGTAGAGCGTCGGTCTGCGGACTGAAAGTCCCCGGGTTCGATCCCGGTCAAGGGCATGTACCTTGGTTGCGGGCACATCCCCAGTAGGGGGTGTGCAGGAGGCAGTTGGTTGATGTTTCTCTCTCATCGACGTTTCTAATTCTCTATCCCTCTCTTTTCCTCTCTGAAAAAAAAATCAATAAAATATATATATATATTTTTAAATTATTAAAATATATTTTTTTTAAAGAAGAAGAAGAAAGGCTGGGAGACGGCCCTGAAAGGAGGGAGGCGGGCGAGGGCGGTGCCGGAGCGAGGAGGGCGCACCCCCCGGCGGAGGCCCCGCGCCCGTTCAGCACCGCGGGCAGCGCTCGGGCTCTGCCCTCAGTAAAGATGGCGGCGCCGGCGTCGGCGGCCGGAGCTGCCATGCGCCGCGGCCCGTACCACCGGGTTCGAGGTTTCGGGCGGAGACGGAACGAACCATCGCGGCGGCCGGGAGCCATGTTGGAGCGGCGGGAGGCGGCGGCGGCGCCCGGGATGCTGCGGTGGGGGCGGCCGAGCCCGGGGCCGCACGCCACGGGGGCTCCGGCGGCGGAGTAGATGGTGGCCGGAGCGGGGCGGCGGGGCGCGGAGCGACAGGCCGGGAGGCGCGGGGCTGGGGCGGCGGCGGGGGCCCGGGAGGGGGCCCGACCGGCGGGGCGGGCCCGAGGCCCGGACCAGGGCGGGGGGCGGTGGAGGCCGTGCGGGGAGGCGGGGGGCGATGGGGAGGCGGCCGCCGCGCTGGGGCCTCGGGGGGCCGGCGGCCTCGCTGCTCCCGCTCCTGCTCCTCTCTTTGTTCCCGCTCAGCCGGGAGGAGCCGGGGGGCGGCGGGGGCCGGGGCTGGGGCGCGGCGGGGGCTGCGGCCCCGGAGCCCGGGGCGCGGGCCGGTGGCGGGGCCTTAGCTCTTTGTGCCGAGCCGCCCGGGGCCCGGGAGGACGGGGAGCCCGGCCTGGGAGTTGGGGAGCCTGTCTTCGTGGGGCTCCGAGGGGGGACGCCGAGCGCCCAGAGTGGCCGGGGGTCCCATGGGCAGCCGGATGCGGGGCTCGGGGCGGAATGCGGGGCCCGGGCACTCGGTAGCCGCGGGCGAGGGGCAGGCCAGGGGCCGGGGTCTCCGCTGTGCTGGCGCCCGGAGGCCTCCTCCTGCGGACGGACAGGACCTTCGCGGAGACGCAGTTCGCCGCCGGAGGCTCCGTCCCCAGGGCTCCCGGCCCGGGAGGACAGCTTGCCCGTCCCTTCAGACCCTCCGGCTCGGCCCCAGAGGAACGCTGGGAGAGGCGCCCCCAAAAAAGTGGGAGCCACGCGGTGCTGCGGGGGATTGTGGGTGCCGGGGCGCAGGGGTCAAAGCCAGAGAGCCCGGAGCCCCCGAGCCGAGACCACCGCCTCCCGGGCGGCCTGTCCTCCCGGGCCGGGAGCCCTGGGGACGGAGCCCGCGGGCCCGGCTTCAGCACCGCGCGCGGCCGGGACAGCTCCGGCGCCGGGTTCAGCACCGCGCGGAGCCCGGACAGCTCCCGGGCCGCCGCCCCGGCGCATGCGCCCCCGCGGGCTCCGCCGCCGCCTCCCGCCGCGCCCCGGGGCCCCGGCCGCGCCCGCGCCCCGGAGGACGCCCCCGGCGAGCCGGGCCCGCCGCCGCCGCGCCGCCAACCGCCACCCGCAGTTCCCGCAGTACAACTACCAGGCGCTGGTGCCCGAGAACCAGGCGGCGGGCGCCGCGGTGCTGCGCGTGGCGGCGCAGGACCCGGACGCGGGCGAGGCGGGGCGCCTGGCCTACTCGCTGGCCGCGCTCATGAACAGCCGCTCGCTGGAGCTCTTCAGCATCGACCCGCACAGCGGCCTCATCCGCACCGAGGCCGCCCTGGACCGCGAGAGCATGGAGCGCCACTACCTGCGCGTCACGGCGCACGACCACGGCTCGCCGCGCCTCTCGGCCACCACCATGGTGGCCGTAACGGTGGCCGACCGCAACGACCACGCGCCCGTGTTTGAGCAGGCGCAGTACCGCGAGACGCTGCGCGAGAACGTGGAGGAGGGCTACCCCATCCTGCAGCTGCGCGCCACGGACGGCGACGCGCCCGCCAACGCCAACCTGCGCTACCGCTTCGTGGAGCCGCTCGCCGCGCACCCCGCCGCCGCCGCCGCCGCCTTCGAGATCGACCCGCGCTCCGGCCTCATCAGCACCAGCGGCCGCGTGGACCGGGAGCTCATGGAGAGCTACGAGCTGGTGGTGGAGGCCAGCGACCAGGGCCAGGAGCCCGGGCCGCGCTCGGCCACCGTGCGGGTGCACATCACCGTCCTGGATGAGAACGACAACGCGCCGCAGTTCAGCGAGAAGCGCTACGTGGCCCAGGTGCGCGAGGACGTGCGCCCGCACACGGTGGTGCTCCGCGTCACGGCCACCGACCGCGACAAGGACGCCAACGGCCTGGTGCACTACAACATCATCAGCGGCAACAGCCGCGGCCACTTCGCCATCGACAGCCTCACGGGCGAGGTCCAGGTGGTGGCCCCGCTGGACTTCGAGGCCGAGCGCGAGTACGCTCTGCGCATCCGGGCGCAGGACGCCGGCCGGCCCCCGCTGTCCAACAACACGGGCCTGGCCAGCATCCAGGTGGTGGACGTCAACGACCACGCGCCCATATTTGTCAGCACGCCCTTCCAGGTGTCCGTCTTGGAGAACGCGCCCCTGGGCCACTCGGTCATCCACATCCAGGCCGTGGACGCGGACCACGGGGAGAATGCCAGGCTGGAGTACTCGCTGACCGGCGTGGCCCCCGACACGCCCTTCGTGGTCAACAGCGCCACGGGCTGGGTGTCCGTGAGCGGCCCCCTGGACCGCGAGTCCGTGGAGCATTACTTCTTCGGCGTGGAGGCCCGGGACCACGGCTCCCCGCCGCTGTCCTCCTCGGCCAGCGTCACGGTGACCGTGCTGGACGTGAACGACAACCGGCCCGAGTTCACCACCAAGGAGCACCACCTGCGGCTGAACGAGGACGCCGCCGTGGGCACCAGCGTGGTCAGCGTGACCGCCGTGGACCGCGACGCCAACAGCGCCATCAGCTACCAGATCACGGGCGGCAACACCCGGAACCGCTTTGCCATCAGCACGCAGGGCGGGGTGGGGCTCGTGACGCTGGCTCTGCCCCTGGACTACAAGCAGGAGCGCTACTTCAAGCTGGTGCTCACCGCCTCCGACCGCGCCCTGCACGACCACTGCTACGTGCACGTCAACGTCACCGACGCCAACACCCACCGGCCCGTCTTCCAGAGCGCCCACTACTCGGTGAGTGTGAACGAGGACCGGCCGGTGGGCAGCACCGTGGTGGTCATCAGCGCCTCCGACGACGACGTGGGCGAGAACGCCCGCATCACCTACCTGCTGGAGGACCCCCTGCCCCAGTTCCGCATCGACGCCGCCTCGGGGGCCATCACGCTGCGGGCGCCGCTGGACTACGAGGACCAGGTGACCTACACGCTGGCCGTCACGGCGCGGGACAACGGCATCCCGCAGAAGGCGGACACCACGTACGTGGAGGTGATGGTCAACGACGTCAACGACAACGCCCCCCA
Organism: Pipistrellus hanaki; assembly: GCF_964339955.1. NCBI lineage: Eukaryota > Metazoa > Chordata > Mammalia > Chiroptera > Vespertilionidae > Pipistrellus > Pipistrellus hanaki. The sequence continues at coordinate 59,435,990 of NC_140515.1, forward strand.
GTTCGTGGCCTCCCGCTACACGGGGCTGGTGTCGGAGGACGCCCCGCCCTTCACCAGCGTCCTGCAGATCTCCGCCACCGACCGGGACGCGCACGCCAACGGCCGGGTGCAGTACACCTTCCAGAACGGGGAGGACGGGGACGGAGACTTCACCATCGAGCCCACCTCCGGCATCGTCCGCTCGGTGCGGCGGCTGGACCGGGAGGCCAGGCCAGTGTACGAGCTGACGGCCTACGCGGTGGACCGGGGCGTGCCTCCGCTCCGGACCCCGGTCGGCATCCAGGTGACGGTGCAGGACGTCAACGACAACGCGCCCGTCTTCCCCGCCGAGGAGTTCGAGGTGCGGGTGAAGGAGAACAGCGCGGTGGGCTCGGTGGTGGCCCAGATCACGGCGGCCGACCCCGACGAGGGCCCCAACGCCCACGTCATGTACCAGATCGTGGAGGGCAACATCCCCGAGCTGTTCCAGATGGACATCTTCTCCGGGGAGCTCACGGCCCTGGTGGACCTGGACTACGAGGCCCGCCAGGAGTACGTGATCGTGGTGCAGGCCACGTCCGCGCCGCTGGTCAGCCGCGCCACCGTGCACGTGCGCCTGGTGGACCAGAACGACAACAGCCCCGTGCTCAGCAACTTCCAGATCCTCTTCAACAACTACGTGTCCAACCGCTCCGACACCTTCCCCTCCGGCGTCATCGGCCGCATCCCCGCGCACGACCCCGACGTCTCCGACCACCTCTTCTACTCCTTCGAGCGCGGCAACGAGCTGCAGCTGCTGGTCGTCAACCAGACCAGCGGGGAGCTTCGGCTCAGCCGCAAGCTGGACAACAACCGCCCGCTGGTGGCCTCCATGCTGGTGACCGTCACAGGTAAGGGGCTCCGCAGGGCACCTCACACCGAGGAGGGGTGCCCACGCCTTCTAAACATCCCTTCGGGGTTGGGCTCCTGCACCTCACGGGACCCGCCGTGACCCCAGGTTAGGTGCATATCCCCCCTGCCTAGGTTCTTGGGAAGTCTCTCAGAACCCCAAGGATTCGAGGGCATCCAGCAATCCCTATACAGACTGCATGAGCGGTCTGTCTGCTACCCTAGGGCGGCCCCCTCCCTCCAAGGCTGGAGGTCACAGTCAGCCCGCACCACATCGGTCCAGAAGATGGGCTGCTTTGGGTCCACGCTGACCCTCACCCCTCTGGGCGGGAGGGGAAGCAGTGGCTTGGTGCTCAGAAACAGCAGCTCACCCTGGCAGCTCCAGGCAGAGAGGGCCACATTGGCCCGGCTACTCCCCGAGGGCCTGACCGAGAAGACCCAGAGGCTCGCCTGCCTCTTTCCCGCCTGCACAGCGGCTGTCAGAGCCCCCTGGGGAGGGGCCACGGGGAGGCTCTGGTCATCCCGCTCTGGAGGCTGCAGAGGCTGGACACATGTCACTGGCCTTTGCTGCCCCGTCCTGGAGCCTGGCTCCTGGCCCTGCCCAAGCAGGCCCAATGCCCACGTGCCACTCGACTACGCACCACCCAGCCAGCCCTCACCGCCCGCCCAGTGTGTGTGGTCTGGGGACACGGCGTATCAGCCCCTCGCCCTCATCTCCGGGGCGCCGGGTCTGGGGTGATAGGCAACTTGCTGACATAAGAATGCTGAGGGTGGGACAGGTTGGGGTGCACGACCCTCCTGGTGGGAGGGAGCTTACTGACCTGGGGGGACAGGGTTGGGTGGTTACAAGGCCCGGGCCATGGGAAAGTAGTTAGCTTGCTGACAGAAATAGGGGTGGGTGACCCCTGCCTAGACCCTCTGTTTTGGAGGGTGTCTTGCTGGTTCTGTGATGCTGGGGGTGGGGGAGGAAGGGTGGTCAGTATCCTGTGTGGGGTGGCCTGCGGGCTAGGATAACTTGGGCTAGGGCAGTGGTCGGCAAACTGTGGCTCGTGAGCCACGTGTGGCTCTTTGGCCCCCTGAGTGTGGCTCTTCCACAAAATACCCCGGCCTGGGCCAGTCTATTTTGAAGAAGTGGCGTTAGAAGAAGTTTAAAAAATGTGGCTCTCCTCTCCAAAGAAATTTCAGTTGTTGTACTGTTGATATTGGGCTCTGTGGACTAAGGAGTTTGCTGACCACTTGTCGCAAGGGTGAGTTACACTTATGATGCTGGTGTTCTGTTGGAGGAGTGGCCTGCCGACCCACGGGCACTGGGATGGGGAGGGGTTGCGGGTTGGTCCCTGGCTCAGTCCCCCTCCTTGTGTTGGACTGAGACGAGAGGAAGCAGGAACTTGTTGACAATGTGACACGAGACCTGGGTCCCCCAGGGTTACGAGGGTCATGGCAGGGTCCCTGCTGACTCAGGTGCCAGCGACTGGGCGGGCACTGGCCCTAGCCCCCTTGTGTCCCAGGGAGGGCAGCCGCTGACCGCAGGCTGACCCTGTCCCTCCCCGCCCGCAGATGGGCTGCACAGCGTGACGGCGCAGTGCGTGCTGCGCGTGGCCATCATCACGGAGGAGCTGCTGGCCAACAGCCTGACGGTGCGCCTGGAGAACATGTGGCAGGAGCGCTTCCTGTCCCCGCTGCTGGGCCGCTTCCTGGAGGGCGTGGCCGCCGTGCTCGCCACGCCGGCCGAGGACGTGTTCATCTTCAACATCCAGAACGACACGGACGTGGGCGGCGCCGTGCTCAACGTGAGCTTCTCGGCGCTGGCACCGCGCGGGGCGGGCGCGGGCGCCGCGGGGCCCTGGTTCAGCTCCGAGGAGCTGCAGGAGCAGCTCTACGTGCGCCGCGCGGCGCTGGCCGCCCGCTCGCTGCTGGACGTGCTGCCCTTCGACGACAACGTGTGCCTGCGCGAGCCCTGCGAGAACTACATGAAGTGCGTGTCGGTGCTGCGCTTCGACTCGTCCGCGCCCTTCCTGGCCTCGGCCTCCACGCTCTTCCGCCCCATCCAGCCCATCGCCGGCCTGCGCTGCCGCTGCCCGCGCGGCTTCACCGGAGACTTCTGCGAGACGGAGCTGGACCTCTGCTACTCCAACCCCTGCCGCAACGGCGGCGCCTGCGCGCGGCGGGAGGGCGGCTACACGTGCGTCTGCGGCCCGCGCTTCACGGGTGAGCCCGCCGCCCGCGGGGCTGGGGGAGCCTCGGGCGGAGCGCGAGGGCGGGTTGCAGTGCAGGGAGGCCGGGCATGAAGGAACCCGGAGCCGGGACGGGCGGCGCGGTGGGACCAGATGCGGGAGAGCCTGGTCCTGGGAGAGTCCAGGGCCACCAGGCCCCGAGGCCTCACGCGCGGCTGAGGCAGAGGGAGGCGTGGCCAGGCCGGGGGCGGGGCTGTGAGAGTCCGTTAGAGTGGGCGGGGCGTGGTCAGAGCAGGGGCGGAGCGAGGCAGAGGGCGTGGTTAGATCAGAGGCGGGGCCACTGGCTGAGCGTGGTTGGCGCTGGGCGGGGCCAGACCGAGGGCGTGGTTAGCCCCGAGGCGGGGCCATTGGCTGGGCGGGGTTGGCGCTGGGCGGGGCCATTGGCTGGGCGGGGCCAGGCCGAGCGGCGCGCCGCGGCCGCACGGGTCTGAGGGCTGAACCGGAGCCCGCGCCTCGCGGGCGGAGGGGCCGCGGCGCCGGCGTGGCCGCCTCCGCCTCTGACCGCGGCTTCGCCTCCAGGAGAGGACTGCGAGCTGGACACGGAGGCCGGGCGCTGCGTGCCCGGCGTCTGCCGCAACGGGGGCACCTGCGCGGACGGGCCGCACGGCGGCTTCCGCTGCCAGTGCCCGGCGGGCGGCGCCTTCGAGGGCCCGCGCTGCGAGGTGTCCGCTCGCTCCTTCCCGCCCAGTTCCTTCGTCATGTTCCGGGGCCTGCGGCAGCGCTTCCACCTCACGCTGTCCCTCTCGTAGGTGCCGCCCGCTCCCGCCGCCCCACGCGTCTTCCTGCCGCCCGCCCGCCCCTCCCGCCGCCCGCCGTCCCCCCCTACGGCCCGCCCGGCCCCTCTGCCGTCCCCCTATCCCCCCTACGGTCCGCCCGCCCCGCCTACGGCCCGCCCGTCCCCCCTGCCGCCCGCCGTCCCTCCTACTGCCCGCCCGGTTCCTGGCCGTCCGCCTGCCTCACCCGGGTCCCCTCTCAGGGCTTCCTCCCACCCCGGCAGGCTCCCTCTCTCGCCAACCTGGTCGCAGGTGGGTGTGAGGAGGGTGCGGCCCTGACTCGCCCCCTCCCCAGGTTCGCCACGGTGCAGCCCAGCGGGCTGCTCTTCTACAACGGGCGTCTGAACGAGAAGCACGACTTCCTGGCCTTGGAGATCGTGGCTGGGCAAGTGCGGCTCACCTACTCCACAGGTGGGTGCCCGGCGTGTGGGCGGGGGTGCCCTCCGGCACCTGCACATCCACTTCCACGGACAGGCAGCAGCGAGGACCTGGTTCCGGTGCGGGTGCTGCTGTCCGCCGGGCTCTCTGGGCCCCACTGTGTGGGGTGACCTGGTGCAACAGGGTCGCCCTGGGGGAGCTGTGCCTACGTGACGGGGGTCAGCGTAGCCGTGGCAGACACCCCTCCACGCCGCCCTCCACAGGCGAGTCCAGCACGGTGGTCAGCCCCACGGTCCCCGGCGGCCTGAGTGACGGCCAGTGGCACACGGTGCACCTGAGATACTACAACAAGGTGAGCGACCCTCGGCCTGCGGGGGGCGCTGGGTGCCGAGTCTGCCCCTCGGGGGCCCCCGGGGTCCCGCTGAGCGGTGTGCCTGGGTCTCTAGCCCCGGACAGATGCCCTGGGGGCTGCTCAGGGCCCCTCCAAGGACAAGGTGGCTGTGCTGAGCGTGGACGACTGCGACGTGGCCGTGGCTCTGCAGTTCGGCGCCGAGATCGGGAACTACTCGTGTGCAGCTGCGGGCGTGCAGACCAGCTCCAAGAAGTGAGGCCCTGCCCCGCGCCCCGTGCCCTCTGCTGGGCAAAGCCACCCAGTCCCTCACACACCCCGCTTCTCCCGCCGCCAAACTCCCATCCTTCCCCAGACCACCAGGTTTCCTGTTCCCACAGGACCCCGAAATCCCACCTCATCCTTCTCCGCCCGCCACCCAGGCACCCTCACCCGCCCTGCCCCTGCCCCAGACTCGCCCATCATGGGCTCCTTGGCTTCCCCCCTGAAGCCAGGCCTCCTCAGTGACCTTGCCCTCTAGTCCTGCCCCCACACTTCCCGTGACCCCCCAGGAGCAACCCTCCCCTGGCTCCAGGCCCACCAATGACCTGGACCCCTGACCCCCAGGTCCCTGGACCTGACAGGCCCTCTGCTCCTGGGGGGGGTGCCCAACCTCCCCGAGAACTTCCCCGTGTCCCACAAGGACTTCGTCGGCTGCATGCGGGACCTGCACGTTGATGGCCGCCGAGTGGACATGGCGGCCTTCGTTGCAAACAACGGCACCGTGGCAGGTAGGCAGCCCTGTCCCCGGGCGTGTGGAGGGCGCCTGGAGAGATCCCAAAGCTGCCTGCTCCCTGTCGCCTCTGGTGGCAAGCACGGGCACCGGTAGCTCTACCATGGCGTGAGCACAGGCCCGCCTCCTCCCAATCTACCCCAGGGGACACGGGGCTGAGATCGGGGTCACCTGCGGTCCCCGTGGACCCACAGGTCCTACCCACTGGGGCCCCTCGTCTCAGCCCCTCCCCGTGCCTGCCCTCCCAGGCTGCCAGGCCAAGCTCCACTTCTGCGACTCGAACCCGTGCAAGAACAATGGCCGCTGCGCGGAGCGGTGGGGTGGCTTCAGCTGCGACTGTCCTGTGGGCTTTGGCGGCAGAGACTGTCGGCTCAGTGAGTGGAGGCCTGGGTGGGGGCAGGGCGGCCTGAGGGCCGGCTCTCCTGAGGGGGCCTGTGACCTCGCCCCTTCCGCCTCCGCAGCCATGGCCCACCCCCACCGTTTCCGCGGCAACGGCACCCTGAGCTGGGACTTCGGGAGTGACGTGATGGTGTCTGCGCCGTGGTACCTGGGGCTGGCGTTCCGGACGCGGGCACTGCACGGGGTCCTGATGCAAGTGCAGGCCGGGCCGCACTGCACACTCCTCTGTCAGGTGTGTCTGCCCGACCCTCCCGACCTCCAGCTTCCACCTTTGAGGCCCCAGCATGCTTCTCCGCCAGGTGCACTGGCCCTCCTTGACCCAGCCTGGCCCTGGCCCTGGCCCCTGACCCTCTCCCACCAGGGCATCCTCCGCAGGCGCAGGGCGTCAGCATAGCTCTGTGCTGGCTGCCCCACTCAGCAACCTCTGGCCTGACCTCTGCCCCTTCACCCAACTCCGGCCTCGGAGAGGCCCTGGGCGCAGGGCCTGCAGAGGTAGCCTGGCTCCTACTGTTCCGCCCTCGGTGTTCTTGGCCTCGGAGGCCCTGGCCTCACCTCCGACACTCCCAGCCCCAGCCAGACGGGCCCCTGACCCAGGTCTGTGCCTCTGTCCCCACAGCTGGACCGGGGGTTGCTGTCCCTGACGGTGACCAGGGGCTCGGGCCGTGCTGCCCACCTCCTCCTGGACCAGGTGGCTGTCAGTGACGGCAAGTGGCACGACCTTCGGCTGGAGCTGCAGGAGGAGCCAGGTGGCCGGCGGGGCCACCATGTCCTCATGGTCTCGCTGGACTTTAGCCTCTTTCAGGTCTGACCTCTGACCCTGCAGTAGTCCCTTCTTAGTCTTCCAACCGGCTGATCCCGCCTCTAATCCAGCTCCTCCCCTCCCTCCCCTACATGTAGTTGATATTCCCCTGCTGCCCGCCCCCCACGTCCCGCTCGGAGCCCTCCCTGCCAGCCCTCCTGCAGGGAGCTCCTGATTCTGGCCGGTCTCGGTCAGCACTCTGCCGGACTCCCGGAACCTTCTAATGGCTGCCCCACCTCCCAGCTCAAGTCGTGGGATGTCAGGGTCTGTCCTGGCCCAGAAGGCCTATCTGAGTGCAGCTCGATTGTGTTTTTTTCTTTAATACATATTTTTGTATTGATTTCAGAGAGGGGAGAGGGAGAGAGAGATAGAAGCATCAATGATGTGAATCATTGATTGGCTGCCTCTTGCACGTCCCCTACTGGGGATCGAGCCTGCAATCCGGGCATGTGCCTTTGACCGGAACCGAACGGGACCCTTCAGCCCGCAGATGGACTCTTCATCCACCGGGCCAAGCCAGCAGGGCTGAGCCCAGTGGAAACCTTCCTGACCCCCCCTCAGGCTGTGGCAGGTCCCATTCTCGAGATCAGCTCTTCCCAGCCCATTCCCGGTTCAAAGAAACAGAGTGGAGGGCAGGGCAGGGCCAAGACAGACTTGGGGGTAGGGCAGGGTCCTCCCCCCGCTCCCCAGTGCTGACTGCCCCTCCCCCAGGACACCATGGCGGTGGGCAGTGAGCTGCAGGGCCTGAAAGTAAAGCGACTCCATGTGGGGGGCCTGCCCCCCCGCGGCGAAGAGGAGGCTCCTCCCGGGCTGGTCGGCTGTGTCCAGGTGGGGTCAACATGGGAGTGACCTGGGCCTCGGGTGAGCGGGGAGAGCAGGGGCCTGGGGGCCTCAGCAGCTGGTCACCTGGGGGGAGCACGCAGGGCCATCAGAAGTCAAGCCTCTGTGCTGCTGGAGGCGAGAGTCCCGCTCACAGGTCACGGGCCTGCGAGGTCAGTGTCAGGGACAGCACACTCGGGGCTCTGGGCTGACATAGGGACATGGGGTCGGGTCGGGTAGGGAGCTGCGTGTCAGGGGTCATCAGACCAGCTGTGTCCACAGGGGGTATGGCTCGGCTCCACGCCTTTGGGGTCCCCAGCCCTGCACCCCCCCACGCAGCGAGTGAACGTGGAGCCCGGCTGTGTCGTGGACAGCGCCTGTGCATCCGGGCCTTGCCCGCCCCACGCCGACTGCCGCGACCTCTGGCAGACCTTCTCCTGCACGTGCTGGCCAGGTAGGGCCCGGGGGCGGCATGACTTGGGGGCTGATGAAGACGGGGACCCGGAGGAGACCGCGGACAGGCCCGCCCTCCCGCCCGCGCCCTGCGGTCAGTGTCCTGAGCTCTCTGACCCGGCCTGCAGGTTACTATGGCCCGGGCTGCGTGGACGCCTGCGCCCTGAACCCCTGTCAGAACCAGGGGTCGTGCCGGCGTCTCCCCGGGGCCCCCCACGGCTACACCTGTGACTGTGTAGAGGGCTACTTCGGGCAGCACTGTGAGCACAGGTAGGGGGCCAGGGGCCGAGATCACGGAGGACCTGGGGGTGAGGAGGGCACTGAGCCATCGGGGGCATCTCACCTGGCTGTGCACCCCCAGGATGGACCAGCAGTGCCCACGAGGCTGGTGGGGGAGCCCGACCTGCGGGCCCTGCAACTGTGACGTCCACAAGGGCTTTGACCCCAACTGCAACAAGACTGACGGGCGGTGCCACTGCAAGGTGAGCCGGGCCCCGACCCCGACCACTGACCTTCGCACCTTCCCTAGCCATGATTGGTGATTCTTTTCCAGCTTGCTGATCTCTGCCCCCTGACTCAGGCGCTGGTCCTTTATTGTCCTGTGACCTTTGTCCTTGACACCTGACCCCTCCCTTAAGTTTCCCTTGATGCCCGGCTTCCTTCTGGCCTGTGAGCATTGTTTTCTGACCCTTCTCCTTGGTTCTCCTCCTTCCCCAAGCAATCGTTGACCTCTGACCTCGGCCCTGACCGTTTCTCAAACAGGAGTTCCACTACCGCCCCCAGGGCAGTGACGCCTGCCTCCCGTGTGACTGCTACCCTGTGGGCTCCACCTCACGCTCGTGCGCGCCCCACAGCGGGCAGTGCCCCTGCCGCCCGGGCGCCCTGGGCCGTCAGTGCAACAGCTGTGACAGCCCTTTCGCCGAGGTGACGGCCAGCGGCTGCCGAGGTGAGCAGCTCCCAGCCCGCCCCGCGCGCGGGAGGCCAGCTCCGGCTGCTGCCCGAGCAGGCGGTGGGCCTTGGCTCTCTGAGGAGACCAGGGAGCCGCACTGCCCAAGTGCTTGGGTGGCCTGTCCTGAGGCGGCCAGACACTCCGAGAGGCCCGGGAGGGCGGGGTGTGGCCCTGCCGCTGCCGCCTGGCTCAGTGCCCCCTCTTCTCAGTGCTCTATGACGCCTGCCCCAAGTCCCTGCGGTCCGGTGTGTGGTGGCCCCAGACCAAGTTCGGCATTTTGGCCTCAGTGCCCTGTCCCCGGGGGGCCCTGGGTGAGTACCTCGGAGCAGGTGCAGTGCTGGGGGGTGGCCTGTCCTTGGCCTGCTGTGGCTCTCTCTTCCTGAGACCGGCGGCCTGGTTCCTGCACAGGTGGGAGGCGGGAAGGGTCCAGGCGGGCCCCTCACCACCTCCTAGGGGTTCCGTGTCCCTCCCCCCACCTCACTGAGCCTCCGTCTGTTTCTCCTGGCTTCTGGGCAGGATTGCGGGGTGCAGGTAAGGGGTACGTGTTTGCTCAGGTGCGCTGCCCCTCCCACTGCCAGAGCTTTTGCAGATCCCCTGCCTGAAGCCCCTGCAGACCCTCCCCCTCCTGAGGTCTCTGAGCGACCCCGATGGCTCGGAGAGCCGGGCCCATCTGCTGTCTGAGGACCCGGGGCCCCTTCTCTGCTGCCCATGGTCCTCAGAGACCCTCCCCCACTCAGGACCTGAGGGCCCTGCAGGTTCCTGTGTCCCTGCTGCCTGAGCTCTCGGGGCGACTCCGCCTTCCAGGCTCCTCCAGGCTCCTCCCCACGGCCTGAGGTCCCTGCAGTGGCTGGACAGAGATCGCCCGTGTGCATGCACGTGTGTGTGTCTTTCTGTGCCTGCGCACGTGTCTGAGTCTGCTTGGGGGGAGAGGGCCCTGTGCTAAGGTTAGGGTCGCTTTCGCTGGTGGCTGCAAGCTCCCTCCTTGTCCAGGTCAGTTCTCATACAGCCCGCCCTGGTCATGGACAGTGAGATGGCAGCAGCCGGCCTGGGCAGTTCAAACCTGCCTGGTTACTTCCACCCCCACCAGCTGGGTCACAAAGTGCTCCTGGAGAATCTGGCCTGTGTGTGTGTGTGTGTGTGTGTGTGTGTGTGTAAGAACATTGTGTGTCTGTGTACTTTTCCTGGTCCCCACACGTGTGTGTGCAGATAGGACCATTGGGGTGTATACGTGCGTGCATGTGTGCTTGCCCTGGACCACACGTTTGTGAACCTTTTCTGGCCTGTGTGTGCATGTGCGTGTGGACGTGTGCCCAGCCCTGCCCTCACGCTCACCTTTCTCGCTGCTGGTTTGGTTCAGAATGGCACAGGCCTTCAGGAGCTGGCTGGCAGCAGCTGGGGCTTCCTGGGCGGGGGCGGGGGGGTGGGGGCACAGCTCCATCCAGGGCCTGACGGCTAGTCCTCTGGTCTCTGACTCAGCTTCCTCTGAGGCGGGAGAAGGTGCCAGGCCCCAGGCCTGACCAGGGCTCCCTGCCCCCAGGTGCTGCCGTGCGGCTCTGTGACGAGGACCAGGGGTGGCTGGAGCCCGACCTCTTCAACTGCACCTCCCCCGCCTTCCGCGAGCTCACGCTGCTGGTGAGACTGCCCGCCAGGCCCCGGCCTCCCGGCCTGTGCTGGCCCCAGACGCCGTGCCCGGGCCTCCCTGGGTGCCTTTCCTGGGCCAAACCCTTCCTGTGAGGCTTTTGAGAAAGGCCAAAGGGACCCAGTGACCCGGACCCCATCTTTGTCCTACAGTTGGATGGCCTGGAGCTGAACAGGACAGCGCTGGACACTGTGGAGGCCAAGAAGCTGGCTCAGAGGCTGCGGGAGGTGACCGGCCACACTGACCACTACTTTAGCCAGGACGTCCGCATCGCTGCCCGCCTGCTGGCCCGCCTGCTGGCCTCTGAGAGCCACCAGCAGGGCTTCGGGCTGACGGCCACTCAGGACGCCCACTTCAATGAGGTGGGGTGTGCCTGTGCTCGCCACCCATCGCTGGCCCTGGACCCTGGGCCCCGGATCCCCGCTCAGGCCCCCCGGCCCTGGGGAAGGGAAGGCCCTGAGCTCCCTCTTCCTCGGCCCCCCAGACCCACCCCAGCCTGCTGGGGCCCCTTGAGCCCTGGCCAGATGCTTCTGCCCGCTCTGCCCTCCCACAGCCTCCCCCGCTGAGCCCGCTCTCCCTCCTCCCAGAATCTGCTGTGGGCAGGCTCTGCGCTGCTCGCCCCGGAGACCGGGGACTTGTGGGCCGTGCTGGGGCGGCGGGCGCCCGGGGGGTCCCCCGGCAGCGCGGGGCTGGTGCGGCACCTGGAGGAGTACGCGGCCACGCTCGCCAGGAACATGGAGCTCACGTACCTGAATCCCGTGGGGCTGGTGACACCCAACATCAGTATGTGGGGCAGGGGCAGGGCTGCGGAAGGGTGAGGGCCTGGGCCTGAGGCTGCACCCTCAGCGGGGACGGCTCTGCTGGTAGCAGGGAGGGGCTGGGTGTGGGCAGGAAGGAGCGGGACCCCGGCCTGGGGAGGAGTCCCTGACGGCCTCACCCCTCTTCCTCCCGGGCAGTGCTCAGCATCGACCGCATGGAGCACCCCAGTCCGTCCCGGGGCACCCGCCGCTACCCTCGTTACCATAGCAACCTGTTCCGTGGCCAGGATGCCTGGGACCCTCACACCCACGTACTGCTGCCTTCCCAGGCCCTGCGGCTGTCTCCACGTGACGGTGAGTGCCCTGGGGTGACCCCTGGGCTGGACCCCACATCAGCCCCCCCCCCCCCGGCCGCAGCACTCGCCTTGCCAGCTCCGTCACCTTGAGGACCTTCCCAGGCCCGATGCCCGCCCAGGCCTGACCTGGGTGCCCTCGTTTGCTCCTGGGCTCCTGCTCCCCAGCCCCAGTCTGGGCCTGCAGGGAAGGAGGCCCCTTGCTGGGTGCAGGGTGGGGTTGAGAGCTGGGTTTGTGGGTGCTCAGGGCCGGAGGTCACTGACAGTGGCTCCTCCCTTCCCTGGCAGCTCTGCCCACAGGCAGCGGCGTGGAAAATTCCAGCTCCCCAAGCGTGGCCCCCCCGCCGCCCGCCCTGGAGCCCGAGCCCGAGCCGAGGACCTCCATCGTCACCCTCCTGGTCTACCGCACGCTGGGGGGGCTGCTCCCCGCCCAGTTCCAGGCCGAGCGCCGGGGGGCCAGGTACGGGGTGGGGGCGATGCCGGCCCTCACCCTGAGCTCCCTGCAGCTTCTACCCAGCCCCCCAACCCCGTCCGTGGGCGAGTGAGCGGCTCATGGCCACACAGGCGCTCCTCTGCACGCATGGGAGCCTGGTCCATGCTGCCTGGTCCTCTCGGTGCTGCGGGTGCTGGGGGGACGGTTCTGAGGCAGAGGGCAGGAGCCAGGGCAGCAGGGGGGCCGCCCGGGGAGGCCAGTGGGGGGGCGGGGAGCCCAGTGGTCTGAAGCCCCTCGCTGGAGAGAACCTGCCATTTCCGGGGAACTGTGACCGCAGAGGCTGAGGGGTCTCAGAACAGCATCCACTGGGGGCCCCGACGGGTCAGCCCCGACGAGTGGCACCAGGGCCCGGAGGCCGCGGTGTGAAGCCCAAGCGGTGTCTCCTCAGGCTCCCCCCGCACCCCGTCATGAACTCCCCGGTGGTCAGCGTGGCTGTCTTCCACGGGCGCAGCTTCCTGCAGGGCCTCCTGGAGGCGCCCATCAGCCTGGAGTTCCGCCTGCTGCAGATGGCGAACCGGAGCAAGGCCATCTGCGTGCAGTGGGACCCGCCTGGCCCGTGAGGACCCCGCCCCTGGGAGGCCCCCTGCCCCGGCCCCACCGCCCTGTGCACCCAGCCCCCAGGAATGCTGCTCCCCAACTCCAGACACCGGGCCCCTCCTGCCCCCGCACCCTCTCCGAGCCGCTGGTGGTCTCACTGCCCGTGGCCGCAGGGCGGACCAGCACGGAGTGTGGACGGCACGGGACTGCGAGCTGGTGTCCAGGAACGGGTCCCACGCGCGGTGTCGCTGCAGCCGGACCGGCACCTTCGGGGTTCTCATGGACGCCTCCCCCCGTGAGGTGCAGCTGTGCTCAGGGCCCTGAGGAAGTGGGAGGGCCAAAGGGGGGGTCGCAGCACCCCAACAGCCACCTGTCCCCGCAGCGGCTGGAGGGCGACCTGGAGCTGCTGGCTGTGTTCACTCACGTGGCCGTGGCCGTGTCGGTGGCCCTGCTGCTGCTGACCGCGGCCCTCCTGCTGAGCCTGCGCAGCCTCAAGTCCAACACACGGAGGATCCACGCCCACGTGGCGGCCGCCCTGGGGACGGCCGAGCTCCTCTTCCTGCTGGGGATCCACAGGACCCACAACCAGGTGCAGGGCCAGGGGTCAGGAAGGCCCAGGGCCAGAGGTCGGGCGCTCCGGCCGGGCCGGTGTGGGGCGGTCCTGGGGCAGACGCTGCCTGTGGGGTAGGGTAGGGTAGGGTAGGGGTCGGCGGTGGAGAGCAGAGGCGGCGGGCTGGCGGGCGGTGGCGTGGCGGCCGAGTGTGCTGACGCGCCCCCTCCTCCAGCTGGCGTGCACCGCGGTGGCCATCCTCCTGCACTACTTCTTCCTCAGCACCTTCGCGTGGCTGCTGGTGCAGGGCCTGCACCTCCACCGCGTGCAGGCGGAGCCCCGCAACGTGGACCGCGGCGCCATGCGCTTCTACCACGCCCTGGGCTGGGGCGTGCCTGCTGTGCTGCTGGGTGAGGCCCCGCCACCGCCGTCCGGGCTGGGACCCCTGGCCTCGTCTATCCCAGGGCCGCAGCCCCAATCCTCTGGTGACCCCAGCCTCAGTCCCTATGCCACCTCTCTGGGAGACCTGCTCTGCTCGCCATCCTGCCTCTCCCATCCCTGGAGGTTCGGAGACTCTAAAACACACCCCTTCTGTCCTGGCCTCCCCACCCCCCCAGGCCTTGCCGTCGGCCTGGACCCTGAGGGCTATGGGAACCCCGACTTCTGCTGGATCTCGGTCCATGAACCCCTCATCTGGAGCTTCGCAGGCCCTATGGTCCTTGTCATTGTGGTGAGTGCCCTGCATTCGGTGCCACCGTGCGCTCCGCTTTGGGGGCAGCAGGTGAGGGATGCCGGGGAGGGGTGCCGGGTGGCAGTCTGCAGGCTTCCTGGCTTGGCCCACTGGTCCCGTGCAGCTGGCATGGAGATGGAGGCGGGTCAGAGCTGGCTGCCCCAAGGCCTCGGCCTCTCTGTCTCCACCTCGGTTCTTTCTGGTTTCCTGTCTCTGCCTCTGACCTGTTTCACTGGGTCTGCCCCCCAACCCCCGAGGAACCGTGGTCTCTCTCTCTGTCTCTCTCTGCCTTGCCCGGGTGCCCGCGTTGGCCCTGGGTACAGATGAACGGGACCTTGTTTCTCCTGGCTGCCCGTGCGCCCTGCGCCCCCGGGCAGAGGGAGGCTAAGAAGACTTCTGCGGTGTGAGTTGGCTGCCTGGGGGCCCTGGGGGGTCCCACCCTCCTGCTTGGGGCCTGGGGTTCCCGGGACATTCGGGTGCAGGCTGGGCTCCAGGTTCTGGGGGGGAAGAAGCAGCTGCCCGGGGCTCCATCCCTCTCTGGCCCTGCTGCCTCCCCAGAGCCTCCTCCCGCCCATGGGTTCCCCCCTGTTCCCTGTTTCCCTCATGCCGGCTTCCTGCTGCTTCCCCTGGGCCTCATCCCTCAGCATCTTCCTTATACTCCATGTTCCTGTGTGAGTTCCCCTCCTCCCGTGTCCCTGCGGGCCCCCGCCCGGACCCGTGCTGCCTCCTGTGTGACCCCCCGTGTCCCCCCATGAGCCCTGTGTGGCCCCGTGTGACTCCGTGTGACCCCGTGTGTCCCATGTCCCCCCATGAGCGCTGTGTGACCCCATGTGACCCCGTGTGTCGTGTCCCCCACGCTCCTGGCAGGACCCTTCGGAGCTCCTTCCTGCTCCTGCTCCTGGTCAGCGCCTCCTGGCTCTTTGGGCTCCTGGCGGTCAACCACAGCGTGCTGGCCTTCCACTACCTCCACGCCGGGCTCTGCGGCCTCCAGGTCAGCCGGCCCTGCCCCCGGCCTGACGGCGCCGCAGGGCGCTCCCGGGCGGGCATTGGCAGCAGGCGGGTGCCGCCTGGACGGGCCTTCACCCACACCGGGCTCCCCGGGCTCCTGGCCGCCTGCCTCCTGGCCACACTGACCTTCCCCGCCGCGTCCCTCGTGTCCCTTGAATCTGGGCTGACGCCTGGCTGGCCCGGGGCCGCCTCTGCCCTGTCCTCGCTCGCCTTAGTCTCCAACCCTCGCTGCCCGCAGGGCCTGGCCGTGCTGCTGCTCTTCTGTGTCCTGGATGCTGACGCCCGGGCCGCCTGGGCACCAGCCTGTCTGCGCCAGAAGGCGGCGCCTGAGGAGGCCAGGCCCGCGCCGGGGACGGTAGGAGGCTCTCGGGGCCGGGAGGCCGGGGTTCGAGGCTTCTCTTGGATGGGCTCACCTCCGTCTCCCACAGGGGCCTGGGGTTTACAATAACACGGCCCTGTTTGAGGAGAGCGGCCTCATCCGCATCACGCTGGGCGCCTCCACCGTCTCCTCCGTGAGCAGCGCCCGCTCCGGCCGGGCCCCGGACCAGGACAGCCAGCGCGGCCGGGGCTGCCTCAGGTGAGCGGGACACCCCCGGCAGCCGCGTCCCTCCGTCCGAGCCTCCTGCCACCCGGCGCCTCGGAGCCACCCCCGGCACCCACCGCTCCTAATGGAGGGCCTGCGTTTCCAGGGACAACGTCCTGGTTCGACACGGCTCGGCTGCGGACCACACTGACCACAGCCTCCAGCCTCACGCCGGCCCCACAGACCTGGACGTGGCCATGTTCCATCGAGACGCCGGTGGAGGTGGGGCCCTGGCTTGTGGAGGGAGACACATCCCCGCCTCCCCTCTTCTGTCCCCCAGGCCACCGTCCCAGGAGGCCCCAGCACCCAGCCCGTTCTCCTGACAGGTCCCCGCCCTCTGTCCCTCTGCCCCTTCCCCTCTCAGGTCCCCGGTCCTGGCCCCTTCCTTCCCCAGGTCCCTCCTTCCCCCAGCTCTACCCTGGGCCTTCCTCCTCTGACCTCCCGCCCAGGTGCAGACTCTGACTCCGACAGCGACCTGTCCTTGGAGGAGGAGAGGAGCCTGTCCGTCCCATCCTCGGAGAGCGAGGACAGCGGCCGGCCGCGGGGGCGGCTCCAGCGTCCAGTCTGCCGGGCCGCCCAGAGCGAGAGGCTCCTCAGCCACCCCACAGGTGACCTGGAGACCCCTTCCCCTTGGGCGTGACCCGCGACCCTCCTATCCCTGAGGCGTGGGACTGACCTGCTGGGAGCCGGCGTCTGGCTGGCGCTCCCCTCCCCCCTCCGAGTGTCCCGTGGCTGGAGGCCCATGCAGCCGGTGGCGGAGGGCAGCTCGGGGTTCTGGGTACTCGCCATCCCTGCAGCCCCCACTCCCCTGGGGTGGGGCTCCTCTCAGCATCAGGTCCCGTCTCTGTCCGCCTCCAGCTGAGGGGGAGGGTGCAGTAGTCCCCCCGAAGTTTCATTGACCTCAGAGCCGCTCCCGTTTGCACCTGTGCTCCCGGGACCGCCAGGGTTTTAGGAGCCGTTGGGGTCAGGGGTCAGAGTCGAGCTGCAGGGGTCATGAACCACGGGTCCTGTCATGGCCCGGCCTCTGCAGATGTGGACGGCAATGACCTCCTGTCCTACTGGCCGGCCCTGGGGGAGTGTGAGGCCGCGCCCTGCGCGCTGCAGGCCTGGGGCTCCGAGCGGCGCCTGGGGCTGGATGCCAGCAAGGACGCGGCCAACAACAACCCGCCGGACGCAGCGCTGACCAGCGGCGACGAGACCTCCCTGGGCCGGGCCCAGCGCCAGAGGAAAGGTGCGAGCCCGGCCTGACCGGCACTGCGGGGACCCCATGTCCTGACTCGGGGTTCCGCCCTCCCAACCCAGACTGCTCCAGGGGCCCTGAGTGCTCCCTCTGCTCCGATCTGGGGCTTTCCACTCCCAGCCCTGCTCCCCACGCCCTCGTGGCCGCGCAGCGCCTGCCCCGCCTGGGTGGACCACGGAAACCCAGGGCCTCCTGCCCGGCCCAGGGGGTCCTTCCCCGGCCCGGCTGCGTCCTGTGAGCCCCAGGAGCGCCTGTGCCTCCGGCCTCCATCCTGCCCCCCCTGCTGGACAGGGGCCCCGAGAGACGGCCCCGCCCACCCAAGGGCTTTCTGCCCTGACTCCTGCACACAGGGGCCGGGGAGTGCCCCTGCCCTAGCCCAGGGGGCTCTGCCCTTTGACCCTGTCCGCATCACCAGCCCCGGGGCTGCCCCCACCGCAACCTGGTCGGGGAGCTTTATCTCCACCCCACACCTGGGGACTGTCCCGTCCTGGCCCAGGCGGTGGCCGGCTGGCCAGCTGCCTCAGGCACTCCTCCCACCGCGTCCCAGGGACCCCGAGGCTGCCATGTCCTAGGCCCAGGGGGTCCCTGCCCCGTGTACACCTCTCCCCCATTGTTCCCCCCAGGCATCCTCAAGAACCGGCTGCAGTGCCCACTGGTGCCACAGCCCCGAGGCACCCCGGAGCTGTCCTGGTGCCGTGCAGCCACCCTGGGCCACCGCGCCGTGCCCGCGGCTTCCTACGGCCGCATCCGTGCCGGAGTGGGCTCGGGCAGCCTCTCGCAGCCGGCCAGCCGCTACTCCTCCCGGGAACAGCTGGACCTGCTCCTCCGGCGGCAGCTGAGCCGGGAGCGGCTGGAGGAGGCCCCGGGCCCTCTGCTGCGCGCCCTCAGTCGGCCGGGCTCCCAGGAGCGTCTGGCCGCCGGGCCCGGCCGCCCGGAGGCCAGGGCCCGGGGCAGCACCCTGCCGCGGAGGCAGCCGCCCCGGGACTGCGCCGGCGCCGCGGCCGGCCGCTTCAGGTCACGGGACACGCTGGACCTGGGCGCGCCCTGCGAGTGGCTGCGCACACTGCCTCCGCCCTGCAGCGCCCGCGACCGGGACCCCCAGCCCCCGCCTCTGCCCCTGTCTCCCCCGCGGCAGCTCTCAAGGGACCCCCTCTTGCCATCCCGGCCCCTGGACTCTCTGTCCAGGAGCTCGAACTCAGGGGAGCGGCTGGACCAGGGGCCTAGCCAGCACCCCTCGCGGGAAGGCCTGGGGCCTCCCCTGCAGTTGCTCCGAGTCCGGGAGGACCCGGCCCGCGGCCCCTCCACCGAGCAGCTGGACATCCTCTCCTCTATCCTCGCCTCCTTCAACTCCTCGGCCCTCTCCTCCTCCGTGCAGTCCTCCAGCTCGCCCTCCGGCCCCCACACCACTGCCACGCCTTCCGCCACCGCCTCCGCGCTGGGGCCCTCCACGCCACGCTCAGCCACGTCCCACAGCATCCCCGAGCTGTCGCCCGACTCAGAGTAAGCGGGGCCCGTGGGCTCAGGACCACTTCCTGGGCACGCCCCATGTCTGCCACGGACGGGGTGTAGGGGCCTCGGTGGGCCGAGGCAGAGACCCGCAGGCAGGGGGCCGTGATGACGGGCGCTCGCGGCTGTGATGGGCCAGCACCCTCCCTGCGCCCTCCGGGTGCCGGGCCTTCTCAGGGGCTTGAGCTTTGGTGGGGGTGGGGGGGAGGCAGGAGGCTGTGCGGGGGGGCGGGGAGGCAGGAGGCTGTGCGGGGTGGGGGGGGGGAGGCAGGAGGCTGTGCGGGGGGGCGGGGAGGCAGGAAGCTGTGTGTGTGTGGGGGAGGCAGGAGGCTGTGCGGGGTGGGGGGGGGGAGGCAGGAGGCTGGGGGGGGGGGAGGCAGGAGGCTGTGGGGGGGGGTGGGGGGGGAGGCAGGAGGCTGTGCGGCAGGGGGGGGAGAGGCAGGAGGCTGCGGGGGGGGGGGGGGGGATGGAGTAGTGCCAGGATATGGCCCTTGCACGCCAGGCTGGACACTCAGTGGTAACGCACTCATCCTTCACTGAGCCCATGTCAGCTTCCTCTGCTGAGCGCACTGGGGGCTGGGCAGACACTGAGCTGGGGCCTGGTGCATCTCGGTGCCCCTGGGTGTCTGAGGTGTCAGGGAGGCCGTGGGGCAGAGCAGGCCTTGCCAGGCCTTGGCAGTCAAAGGGAGGGTGCCAAGCCCCGTCTGGGTCCTGCAGCCTCTCCTTGGGGGCAGGGAGCTGGGGGACGGAGCAGGGGTTCAGGCTTTGCAGTGACTTGGCCTCAGCCTGTTTGCTGACCTGCACAGTGTGCCGTAGTGACAGGCCCCGAGAGGTGGGGGTTTTGGGATACAGACTGGGCCTAACCGGGTGTCTGTGCGCGGGCGGTGCTTGCTCCAGCCTCAGAGGCAAGGCCTTGCTGATGGGTCTCCCCGTTCGATTCTGCAGAGTCCCCCGAAGTGAGGGCCACTCCTGAGGGCGGCCGGCAGCTGAGGACCACGGGGAGGACTCGGGCTGACGCTGACGGAAGAGCCTCAGGAGTTGGCGGACCCAGGCGGCCAGCTCCCGTGGCCGCAGGCTGAGCTGCCGCGCTCCTGAGCGCGTGCGGGACTGAGGGGCGGGCCGCGAACTGAAGACGGACTTTTATACTTTTGTACCTTTGTAACCAGAGAGATATGCCTACGTTATTTTTTAGCTTTTCTGTTGCCTGGGGTTCTGAGGCTGGGCAGGGGGGGGCGAGGGGGAAAGGTGCAGATTTGACTCCATTGGGGTTCCCGCAAACTAGTACATGCTCTTTTCTCTCCACTTCACTGGGCTGGGCGCCGGCAGACCCTCGGGGGATCTGAGTGTGGTCAGGGCCCCGCGGACAGAACTGATTTTTGCTTTTTCTTGGATGCAAACTCCTGAGACTGGGGGTGGGGCTTGGAGACAAGGGTTCCCGGCCTCCTCACAGGAGCCCTCCTCACAGGGCCCGCTCGTGCGGCCCCTCCCCATGGGTTTGGGGGTTTGTGGTGGGGAGCCCCTGCCGTTACTGC
The DNA here is from genome assembly GCF_964339955.1 of Pipistrellus hanaki. Taxonomy (NCBI): domain Eukaryota; kingdom Metazoa; phylum Chordata; class Mammalia; order Chiroptera; family Vespertilionidae; genus Pipistrellus; species Pipistrellus hanaki. The sequence continues at coordinate 59,455,711 of NC_140515.1, forward strand.
CTTATGACCGAGGACTGCTGCTGGGGCGGGAGCAGCGTGTTTACAGAGCGGGCTTCCTCCTCCCGGAGGGGTTCAGGCCTCGATCACACGTCCCGCAGGGGGCGCCCGCCCGCCAGCTGGGAGCAGAAGCTGTCTGTGGTGCCACGTGGGTCCCTGGCTCTGCCCCCAGCGAGGACTTCCTGAGGGCTGGGGTAGGAGGGAGAGCCGGGATCAGAAGCCTGGGCTGACATGCCCAGTGCCAGCGCCCATGTTTACAGAATGCCCACCTGGGCACCTGGCTGGGACGTGGCTCCGCGCCCCCCCCCCCCCCCCACTCCCTTCTAAGGGAGACATGACTGTTAGGACCCTGTCCACAAACTTCTGTTTTATTCGTTGTCTGAGGTCCAGAACTGGGAACTTTTACATTCTGTTACTTTGTTTACAGGACAAGATGGAAACCGTTTTTAAACCTTTGTTTACAGCAGTAAAACCTGGAACTTTTTACGCTTTGTTTACAGTTTAGTGTTCCCACCCCTTTGTTTACAAGTGGGAGGTAGGAAAAGTGGGCGAGGGGCGTGGAGGAGCCCCCCTAGAGGGGCCCTGGCCTCGGCAGGGGGTGAGCCTCGCTCTCCCAGACCAAAGGTCGGCCGAGTGCCTGCTGGACAGTGGGCGGCAGGCAGCCCCCTGCCACCAGGACCGGGTCTCACAGGGTGGGTGCGGGGTCGGGCACAGCGCCTCCTCCACGGAGACTCTTGGGGGCAGTTTCCAAGGAGACTGAAGGTTCTCCTTTGCTGACTGGTGCCAAACCCCACCGGCCAGGACCTGCTCTCCCGCCCAGAGGGACCCGGCCCTTGCAGGGTTGCGGGTCCGCTGTGGGGAGAGGGCTCGTCCTCGCTCTGTCCTAGGTTCTGTAGATGCCCCTCTCTGGGGTCGCCCCCTCAGCCGTGGCCCCGCTTCCTGTCTGTGTACATTGTTCCGTGAAGCCGCGCTCTGTTTTGGGAATAAACTTCTATAGAAAATGGTTATTGTCTCTCTCTTTCTTAAAAATACTGATTTTAGTCAAAACCGGTTTGGCTCAGTGGATGGAGCGTCGGCCTGCGGACTGAAGGGTCCCGGGTTCGATTCTGGTCAAGGGCATGTACCTAGGTTGCAGGCACATCCCCAGTGGGGGGTGTGCAGGAGGCAGCTGATCGATGATTCTTTCTCATCGATGTTTCTAACTCTCTATCCCTCTCTCTTCCTCTCTGTAAAAAAATCAATAAAATATATAGTTTTTTTTTAAAAAAATACTGATTTTAGAGAGAGGAAGGGAGAGAAACATCAATTTGTCCCACTTATGCACTCATTGGTTGCTTTTTTTTTTAATATATATTTTTATTGATTTCCGAGAGGAAGAGAAAGGGAGATAGAAACATCCATGATGCAAGAGAATCATGGATCAGCTGCCTTCTGCTCGCCCCTACTGGGGATCCCGTCCACAACCCAGGCCTGTGCCCTCGCCGGAAATCAAACTCAGGACCCTTCAGTCCACAGGCTGATGCTCTATCCACTGAGCCACACCAGCCACCAGGGCCATTGGTTGCTTCTCCTCCGTGTCCTGACCAGGGATGGAACTGCAACCTCCGTGCACTGTGCCACAGGCAGGCTGACCTGGGGAGAAACCTGAGCAGGGCTTCTCCTGAGAATGGCAGCTATTTTTACCCCTTTCATGGAGAGTCCCGTCCCCTTTGCCCTCCATTCTGGCCTCACCTTGGGATTGGGGCCCAAGTAAGGCCGCTGGGAACCCTGACATTTGCCTGGCCTGGGGCAGAGCGCCAGCAGCTGCCCTTGCTGACCGCCAGCGGCAGACAGCACCGCCCTGAGCCGCGGGGGCATCCACGTCCCCGTCCCGCGCAGACACCTGGCCGGTGGGGCAGGATTCCGGGCTGAGCTTGAGGGGGGGGCAGCCTCCCTTCAGGTCTGGGTGTCCGTCCAGAGTTGAAGGGAGGCTTCCGGCACCTCCGCGTCAGAGACAGCCGGCCGCAGGGCACCCCACGGGGCCCTCCCCCAGGAGCCAGGGCCTGGCACCACCCTGTCCCGTCAGGAACACGCCCGCGGGCCCGGCCTGCAGACCCGCCGGCGCGGGCGGGAGGGCAGGGCGGGCAGAGCGCCCAGCCGGCCGCGGCGGCGAAGGAGTTAAATCTCCCCCCGCTGGGCCCGCCCCGCCCAGGGAGCCCCGCCGAGGCCCCGCCCAGGCGCGCTGATTGGCCCGAGCCTTCCCCGTCCTGCCCGGGGATTGGCTCCCGGGCGCGCGCCGCTGCCCTTCCTCGCGTCCGGGCCCCGCCTCCCGGCCCGTAGCGGCCTCGGCCCGCGTGGCTGGAGCGGCGGCGGCGGCGTCGCGGTGAGTGCGGGGCGCGGCCGTCCCGGGGTCCGCGGGCGCCGCCGGGGCCGCTCGGGGCCCGCCGCGCCGGGAGCAGCCATTTCCCGCCTGCACAGCCGCTTCCCCGCGGCAGCGCCGCAGCTGCACGAGGGATGGGCGGGCGCCCGGACCCCGCCTCGGGGGCTGCCCGGGGGGCTGCAGGCGGCGGCGGTCCCGGCGCCCGCCCGCCCGGGAGGTGCGCGCGGGGGCGCCGGTGCCGGGCGTTCGCAGCAGCGAGTCCGCGGGGAGGCCTGGCCCGCCCCGCTGGGCCCCGGCGCGGTCCGGGGCGCTGGGGTTCGGGCCGCCGGGCTCTCCCCGCGGGAGGGGCCCCGGGCGCCGCCCCGCCCGCAGGCGCCGGCCCCGCCCGCGTGGGGAAGACCCGAGTGACTCAGGCGCAGGGCGCGGGGCTCAAAGATCTCCGAGCGAGTGCCCGCGCGCCCTCCTCCCAGCGCCGCGCAGGCCTTTCCCGGCGCGCCCGCCCCTGGGGACCCTCCCGGTCAGAGCGGCCTCTCCGCCGGGCGCGGAGCCCCGCGAACTCTCCTCCCTCCGGGCCAGCGCCTCCCCCGGGGAGGACCGTCCCGCCTGAAACTCTCCAGCTGCTGGGAGCTTCGGGCAGGCCTAGCGAACCCCCTCGTAGCTCCCGTTCCAGGGGAGCCCCCAGGTGAGCGCTCCCCCAGGTAAGAAGCCCTGCTCCTAGGGTGGTCGTGCTCCCTCTTCCGGTTGGAACTGCGGGGTCAGATTCTGCCCAGGACAGAGGGTCTGGCCGGTGAAACGTCCCTGCGGCCAGGCTGCCCCTGGGGGGCCCCCACTTCCGGCAGGAGCTTCCTTCCCTTCCCCGGGAGGCCCCCCTGAAGAGGGGTGTCCCTGAGGACCAGGTACCGGCGCTGGGTCCTTCCCGTCTGGGCTCCCGGCCAGCCTCGGGGGCTCCGGGGACAGCTGGGAGCGAGGACTTGGCCTGGGGGAGGCCTGGGGGCTCAGGGGAGGAGGCTGGAGGGGCGGCCGGCCTGGGACCTGGGCTGGGGGCGACTGGGACTGCGCAGCCCCCCCTCCCCGGGGGCTGGCGTGTGGCCTGTGCTCATCCCGCTGTCTCTAGAAGGGGGACTTTGGCCCAGGAAGAGGCTCCAGCAGCCAAGGTTCGGGGACTACCTGGCCGGGCACGGGGCCAGCTGGAGGTTGGACCCACCTGGGTCTTGGGGCCTCGAGAAGTCAGACAGGGGATGCTCTGGTCCCAAGGCGGGACTGGGGGTGGGTCTCACTGTGTCTCTGGTCTCGGGCCCCCCCCCCCCCCCAGACCGAGAGGCACCCAGGTACCGCCGGCCACGACCGAGGCATGGAGTGGAGGAGGCGGGACTACCATGTGGAGCGGCCGCTGCTGAACCAGGAGCAGCTGGAGGAGCTGGGGCGCTGGGGCCCGGCCCCCCGCGCCCGCCCCTGGCGAGCCTCTCTGCAGTAAGACCGAGGGCAGAGGAGGGGCCCAGTGGGCCTCGGCAGCCCCTGTGCCCGATGCCGACCCCGTGTCCCCAGGTGCTCCCGGGCCCGGGCCCGCGCCCTGCTGCTGCAGCGCCTGCCCATCGCCGCCTGGCTGCCCCGGTACCCCGTGCGGGAGTGGCTCCTGGGCGACCTGCTGTCCGGCCTGAGTGTGGCCATCATGCAGCTGCCACAGGGTGAGGCCCTGATTCGGAGCTGACCCCCAGCCTTCGGGGGGTGACCCTGACCCTGGCCTGCCCTCCCCCCCAAAAATAAATAAATAACCCTAGCCCTGGCCAGGGTGGCTCAGTGGATAGAGCATTAGTCTGTGGACTGAAGGGTCCTGGGTTCGGTTCTGGTCAGAGGCACCTCTCCAGGGTGGGGCGTGTGGGAGGCGGCTGGTCAGTGCTTCTCTTCTACCAGGGATGCTCCTTGTGGATGTTCCCCTCTCCCTCTCCCTTCCTCTCTGAAGTCAGTGAGCACACAGTCAACCAAAAACAGCCCTGACGCCGTGACTCCTGCCCCTGGGGCGGGGGCCCGTGACCTGGTGCTGGGATTTCCTCGTCCTCTCAGGCTCAGCTCCCAAACCACACGCTCCCCTCCCGCAGGCCTGGCCTATGCCCTGCTGGCGGGGCTGCCCCCCGTGTTCGGCCTCTACAGCTCCTTCTACCCCGTCTTCGTCTACTTCCTGTTCGGCACCTCCCGGCACATCTCCGTGGGTGAGTGGAGCCACGCCCCGCCTGACGGGACAGTGCCCGCGCCCTCCGTGGAGGCCAGGGTGAGGGCGGGCGAGCAGGGCCGGGAGCTGGGAGGAGGGCAGCTGGGAGAGGGCCTGAGGGCCGTTCCCAGGCAGGCGGGGGCCCGGGAGCCGCCTGCTCGGAGCCGTGGGCGTGGGGCCAGGCGGAGGGCACAGGGCCGCACGTCGAGCCCCCGGAGCCCTGGAGCCAGGCTCCCCCCCGCCCCCCCGCACGGCCTCCGCGCCCAGTGGAGCCTGGGACCTCTGTCCAGTCCGGCGTCCCCGCCTCTCCCTGAGGCCAGGCTCCCCGGGGGCGGCGGCCTTGCCCGTCAGACCTGCCTGGCCCTGCAGGCACCTTTGCTGTCATGTCCGTGATGGTGGGCAGCGTGACCGAAGCCCTGGCCCCGGATGAGAACTTCCTGCAGGACGGGAACTTCACCGCCAACGCGACCAGGGCCAGGGACCTGGAGCGGGTGGCGCTGGCCTCGTCCCTCAGCGTCCTGGTGGGCCTCTTCCAGGTGCGGGGCGGTCGGGAGTGTGCCCCACCCCCCACCCGCTCCCCCGCGTCCCCATCGCACCCCTCCCACCCCTCCCGCCCCGGGCACTGGCCGAGCCACCCAGGGCCCTGCCCCGTTGGCCGCTGACTGCCGACCGCCGTGGCCGACCCGCAGGTGGGGCTGGGCCTGGTGCACTTCGGCTTCGTGGTCACCTACCTGTCCGAGCCGCTGGTCCGCGGCTACACCACGGCCGCCGCCGTGCAGGTCTTCGTCTCGCAGCTCAAGTACGTGTTCGGCCTCAAGCTGAGCAGCTTCTCCGGGCCGCTGTCCCTCGTCTACGTGAGTGCAGGGGGGGCGGGGGGGGGGGCACTGTCCCTCATCCACGTGAGTGCGGGCGGGGGACCCGGGACCCTGAGGGCTGGTGTGACCCTGCTCCCTCAGACGCTGCTGGAGGTCGGCTGGAAGCTGCCGCAGAGCAAGGTGGGCTCCGTGGTGACGGCCGCCGTGGCCGGGCTGGTGCTCGTGGCCGTGAAGCTGCTGAACGACAAGCTGAAGCGATACCTGCCCCTGCCGCTGCCCGGGGAGCTGCTCACGGTCCGTCCCGGCGGGGGCGGGGGTGGGGGGCAGGCTCCCTGGCAACAGCACCCCCTCCCGCAGCCCTGCCCACCTCCCCTCTCCCCGCCCCCCTCGCCCCCGAGGTCTGGCTCTGGACCTCCCCGTCCCCACGTGGCCCTCTGTCCCCGCAGCTCATCGGCGCCACGGCCATCTCCTACGGCGTGGACCTGGAGGCCCGGTTCAGCGTGGACGTGGTGGGCAGCATCCCCGCAGAGTGAGCCGCGGCCCCGGCGGGCGGGAGGGCTGGGGGCTGGGCCGGCGCTTCCCCGGCCTCACAGACGCCCCCGCAGGCTGGTGCCCCCCGTGGCCCCCAGACCCGAGCTGTTTGCCAGCCTCGTGGGCCACGCCTTCGCCATCGCCGTGGTGGGGTTCGCCATCGCCATCTCGCTGGGCAAGATCTTCGCCCTGAGGCACGGCTACCGGGTGGACAGCAACCAGGTGCGGCGGGACGGGGCACCGAGGGCAGCGGCCACGGAGCCAGGGCCTGGGGTGCGGGTGCGCGGGGCAGGCACCGCTGGTGACGTCTCCCCTCCCCCAGGAGCTGGTGGCTCTGGGCCTCAGCAACCTCGTCGGGGGCATCTTCCAGTGCTTCCCCGTGAGCTGCTCCATGTCCCGGAGCCTCGTCCAGGAGAGCGCCGGCGGCAACACGCAGGTGGGCCCGGCGGGCGCGGGCGCGGGCGGGCACAGGCGGGCGCGGGCGGACTGAGCCTCTGCACACAGACGGCCTGTGACCCCGCTCACTGCTACCCAGGTGGCCGGGGCCGTCTCCTCCCTCTTCATCCTCATCATCATCCTCAAACTCGGGGAACTCTTCAAAGATCTGCCCAAGGTGAGCCCCACCCACACCCACACCCAGACCCCACCCACACCCACACCCACACCCAGACCCCACCAACACCCCACCCACACCCACACCCACACCCAGACCCCACCCACACCCATACCCACACCCCACCCACACCACACCCCACCCACACCCCACCCACACCCGGACAGGCCTGAGGCCAGGGCCAGGCCCTGGGCCCAGGTGAGATCTTGGTGAGAGTGGAGCCAGGTCAGGCTCAGGGGTGGGCGTGGGTCAGCGGTGACAGCCTGCCCGCCTGCCCCACAGGCTGTGCTGGCGGCCATCGTCATTGTGAACCTGAAGGGCATGGTCCTGCAGGTCAGGGACGTGTGCGCCCTGTGGAGGGCCAACCGCGTGGACCTGGTGAGCGGCCGGGGCGGGGAGGCGGGCCGTGACCCCGCGGACCCGTGACCCCGCGGGCCCCTGACCCCCCGGGCCCGTGACCCCGCGGGCCCCTGACCCTGGCCCCGTCTCTCTCCAGCTCATCTGGCTGGTCACCTTCGTGGCCACCCTCCTGCTGAACCTGGACGTGGGCCTGGCCGTGGCGGTCGGCTTCTCGCTGCTGCTCGTGGTGATCCGCACGCAGCGGTGGGTCCGCCCGCCCCGCGGCGGAGGGAGGGCACAGCCCCCTCCCCGCGTCCGTGACCCGGGCCCGCGCTCTTCCCTCAGCCCCGCTACGCTGTCCTGGGGCAGCTCCCAGACACCGATGTTTACAGAGACGTGGCAGAGTACGCGGAGGTGAGGCCGGGGCGGCACAATGGGCCTTTGTGAGTCCCTTCCTCCCAAGGACACTCTGGTCCTGGAGGCGGAGGGAGGCGTTCGCTGTGACCCGCTCCGCGTCGAGGGGCCGGGAAGGGCCGGACGGTGATGGAGCCGGGCCCGGGCCGGGGTCTCCCCGCGCACCAGCCGTCCTGCAGGCAGGGCTGGCCCCGGGAGGCCATCCCCTGGTCCGAGCAGGCCCAGGCCAGTGCTGGCACAGGGAGGGGCTCCGACGGGGAGCCTTTGGGGCCGAGCACGTGGGACGGCAGAGAGAGGGGAGGCGGGCGCACAGCCTGCGGGCTGAGCCAGCGGAGCCCTGGCCCGGCCTGCGTGGGTGGCGGCCGGGAAGGTCTCGGTGGGCAGGCGGCTGGCAGAGGACAGACGCGGCCGGGGCGGGGCCGCGGGGAGGCCGGGCAGAGGGCCGGGGCGGGACGGGACGGGATGGGAGGTGCAGGCTGAGGCTGGCCCGCGGGCTGGGGAGCAGAGGCGGGAGCCGGGGAGGGAGGCAGGAGGTGCCCCGGGAGGGCTCAGCGCCCGTGCCCCCCCACCCCAGGCCAGGGAGGTCCCGGGCGTGAAGGTCTTCCGCTCCTCGGCCACCGTGTACTTCGCCAACGCCGACCTCTACAGCGATGCGCTCAAGCAGAGGGTGAGGCCGGCTCCGGGTCAGCCGCACGCCCGCCCCGCCCCGCCTTTGCCCCAGTGCGACCCTTGTCCCAGTGTGACCTTTGCCCCAGTGTGACCCTTGTCCCAGCGTGACCTTTGCCCCAGTGTGACCCTTGTCCCAGTGTGACCTTTGCCCCAGTGTGACCCTTGTCCCAGTGTGACCTTTGCCCCCCGTGCGACCTTTGCCCCCAGTGCGGCGTGGACGTGGACCACCTCATCTCCCGGAAGAAGAAGCTGCTCCGGAAGCAGGAGCTGAGGCTGCGGCGCCTGCAGAAGGAGAAGCCCCAGCAGCAGGCAGGGACCCCCGTGGCCCCTTTCCGCCCTGTGCCTCCTCCCGCCCGGCCCCCTCTTCCCTGACCCCGCTCTTCGGGGGCTTGGTTTCCCCACCTCTGAGCCTCCCTGGGCGGCTCCTGGGCTGGTCAGCGCCGCTCCTGCCCAAGCGGGGGGCAGCACCCGCTGCTGGGGTGACTCCTCCCCCGCCCGCCCAGGCCGCCGCCTCCACCGGCACCTCCATCCCCATCGACGTCAGCACCGGCGACGGCGCCATCAAGGAGCCAGGACGCCGACGGCCCCAAGGCCCCGGTGAGGCCGCGGGCGGCGGTGGAGGGCCCGGCGCTCGGTCCGGTGCCTGTCGGCGGGGGGGCGGGCGGGGCGGTGCTCTGCTGTGGCTTCCTCTCCGATCAGGCCCCAGGGGGGCAGACGAGGGTCAGAGGGGACACCCGGCTCCCTTAACACGCAGGTGTGGGGCAGGGGTGCGGGGGTCTGGGTCTGTCAGCCCCGCCCCCCCCCCCCCCCGCCTGCCTGAGGAGGGGACGTGGCCCCCCAGCACCCCCCTTCGCAAGCCATCCCTTCTGTCTGCATACCTGTCCGTGTTCCCTGCACACCCCTTGCTTGTGGGTGCGTCCTGCTTGTCCTGCGTCTGCCATGTCCCCACGTGTCTGCCCGTGTGCCTGCGTGTTTGCCCGTGTGCCCGTGTGTCTGCCGTGTCCCCACGTGTCTGCCCGTGTGCCTGCACGTCTGCCCGTGTCCCCGCGTGTCTGCCGTGTCCCCGCGTGTCTGCAGTGTCCCCGCGTGTCTGCCGTGTCCCCGCGCGTCTGCCGTGTCCCCGCGCGTCTGCAGTGTCCCCGCGCGTCTGCAGTGTCCCCGCGCGTCTGCCGTGTCCCCGCGCGTCTGCAGTGTCCCCGCGCGTCTGCCGTGTCCCCGCGCGTCTGCAGTGTCCCCGCGCGTCTGCAGTGTCCCCGCGCGTCTGCCGTGTCCCCGCGCGTCTGCCGTGTCTGCCGTGTCCCCGCGTGTCTGCCGTGTCCCCCGCCCTCCCCGGGCGGCCTGGCAGGTGTCTGGCTCCCGCAGGTGAGCCCGGAGCGGGGACCCGCGGGCGTGGCCGGCGGGCAGGACGCCGCGCAGGCCCCGGGCGGGTGCTCGCTGCAGGGCTTGGGCCTGGCCCCGCCCGCCTTCCACAGCCTCGTGCTGGACCTGGGCGCCCTCTCCTTCGTGGACACCGTGTGCATCAAGAGCCTCAAGAACGTGAGGCGGGGCCGGGGGCGGGGGCGGGAGGCCGGGCCTCTCCGAGGGCCTCAGCCCAGCCCGCACCGCCCTCTGAGCCCGCTCCCGCCCGTTCCCGCAGATTTTCCGCGACTTCCGGGAGGTCGAGGTGCAGGTGTACCTGGCCGGCTGTCAGGGTGCGTGGGCGGGACCTGAGGTCTGGGAAGAGGGCGGGGCTCCAGGGGAAGGAGGCCTCCGGAAGGCAGGGGTCAAGGGTCACCAGTGACACAGGCTCTTCGGCGCT